>NW_026453537.1:787500-797500 GCF_943734755.1 Anopheles moucheti
GTGTGGCTTCCACGACAAGTGGTCCTCGATGATGACCCCGAGATACTTGAGCGTACGAGTCGGCATCTTCTCCACTCCACTGACGCTCACAGGAACCTGGGTGTTGTCTCGCCGCATGGTGGACACGATGATCAGTTCGGTTTTGGCCGGAGCAATCTCCAGATGGTGTTGCGCCATCCACGAGCTGATCAGCGATATCGATGCCTCTGCTGCTCGCGTCGCTGCTTCCGGTGTCGTCCCCTCCGCCAGCACCGCGATGTCGTCCGCGAAGCCGATCACTTCAGCACCCTCGGGCAGCTCCAGCCGAAGCACGCCGTCGTACATAGCGTTCCACAACGTTGGGCCCAGTATTGAGCCCTGTGGAACGCCTGCCGTAACCGTGCGCCGCACTGGTCCCTCACTGGTCTCGTACACCAGCCTCCTCTCAGAGAAGTAGCTGCGCAAGATTCTCTGGAGGGCTGTAGGGACCTGCAGCTTCTGCAGGGCAGCCGCAATCGCCTTCCAACTCGCGGAATTAAAGGCGTTCCTCACGTCCAGCGCTGCCACCGCCAGACAGCGAGGGTCCCGCTGGTTGGTGCGATGGAATGTCCTCGCGTGCTGCCCCCGCTCGACTACTCGTTCGATGGCCTGGATGGTTGACCGGCCTCGCCGGAACCCGTGCTGGTTTGGCGACAGACGAGGCGCGTCGCTGTCCTCCAAGTGGTCGTTCAGCCGATCTAGAATCAGCCGTTCGAATCCCTTGGCGACTGCTCCCAGCATGAGCAGCGGGCGGTATGACGACGGATCGCCCGGCTGCTTTCCCGGCTTCGCGATCAGCACGAGACGGGCCTCCTTCCACTCCGCAGGAAACTCACCCTGTTCAAGCAGCTGGTTGTAGACTTTCGCGAACACCTCCGGATGCTTCCTCATCGCCGCCTTCACTGCGGCGTTGGGTATGCCGTCCAACCCCGGCGCCTTCGAGGGAGCCATTCGCTCGGCCAGCGACAGGATCTCCGAGACCGTGACCGGCCTCAGGGCCTCGTGTGAGGCAGCCCGCGCTTCGATGTCCGGCCACTCAAATGCTGGATGCTCCGGAAACAGCGCGTCGACGATCGGGTCGAGTACGGCTCGGTCCGTTTCCGGTGGCGCCCTGCTGCGCAGTTTCGCTCGCACCACTTTGTACCCGAGTCCGAACACCTCAGCTTCAACACAGTCGATCAGCTCCTGGAGGCTGCTTTCTTTGCTGCTCTTTATTTCAGCCTTCAGCAGACGGCGGCAATCCTGTAGCCTGGCAGATGTCGCTGCACGCTCCGACAGTTGGGCTCGGCAATGAGCGGCCTCCGCTGCTTCGCACTCCTCCCTCAGGCGCTCGATCTCTGGAGACCACCAGTACATCTGGGGCTTGCGGTGGAAAGTGGCCCCATGCACTCTCTCCATGGTCTCATCGCACGCCTGGGTGAGTCCGCCGATCAGCCCCTCCGGTGTATCGACCTGTTCGAAGTGGCCGTGTGTGAGGGCGATGTCGAAGCACCTCCTGTCGAATTGCGCCGTCTTCCACCGGGTCCCGGCGTGTTTGGCTGTCCCATCGCTGGTTGCTGTCCGGCTTCGCTGCTGCTGGCCTCGTCGCGTGGAACGTTGACTCGGAACGTCCACCTGAAACTCGACGTAGGCGTGATCGCTACCGGAAAATCGACTCAGCACTCGCCATGAGTCCGGCCTCGCGATGGTTGGACTAGCGAATGTAACGTCGATCACGCTTTCTCGCGCCGCCCCGTTGCCCTTGAACGTGGGCACGTTGCCACGGTTGAGCGTCTGCAGCGACAGCTGCTCCGCCACGCTCAGGAGATCCTGCCCCTTCTGGGTAGTGCGCGCGCTCCCCCATTCCTCGTTCCACGCATTAAAGTCGCCGGCCAGGACGGATGTTGTGTGTCCGACGAGCGACATTTCCACCGCACCGAGGAAGCTCTCGAATTCCGCGGGACCGCTGCTGGGGGACACGTAACAGCTGGCAAACGTGACTCCTGCTATGGTGGCCACCACTAGTCCCGGGGCGACGCTCCCCCACAAACGCTGAATTGGATAGGCGCCCGTTGCGATGATCGCCACGCCCTGCTCCACATCAACGGCCCACCGCGGGTCGTCGCGAGGCGGCCGATACAGCTCGCAGGCGAGCACCACCTGAACCTCGAGCTCGCGAGCCGTCTGCAACATCAGGTCTTGTGCTGCCTGACATCGCCCGAGGTTCACCTGCAGCACTCTCAGCGCCGGCACGTCGGGTGTCCCACCCGATGCGGTCCCCCGCAGGCGGCACAGCAGACCTCCGCCGTGCAGCTCTTCGCCTGATGGTCCGGCTTCCCGCAGCGAATGCAGCAAGCCGAGCGATCCGTCTCGCTCTTGCACGCCGCCCGGATGTGCCCCGTCTCCAGGCACCTGAAGCAGCGTTGCTGACGCGCCTGCGGCTGCGTCGCTTGCTCGATCAGGCAAGACGTGAACTTTACCTTCACGTTCTCGCCCACCAGCTTCTCCGCTACCCCAACCGGAACCCGAACTATCGCCACCTTCGTGCTGTCCCACGCAGGTCGCAGACGAACCGAGGTCTCCTCCACGGTGATATGGCACAGATTGGACAGTGCCATCGCCACATCGGCCTCCTTCGCTAAAGGGTCGATCGCCAGGATTTTTATTTCCGCAGTAGGCGTCACCAGCCGAGCTGAGGCCGACAGTTCCGCCTTTTCGCAGACCTCTTTGATGGTCTGCAGAACTCCTGCAGCGTCCGCGCCTTCATTAAGCTCCATCACCAACCTGGAGCGTGTGGTGCGTCGTCCTACACCTAGGGCCTCCTGGTGCTTCTCCATTTCTGGAGCCGCTCGCACCGCCTGGTATACCTCCAGCCAGGTTTGCCCCTCGCCTGGGGCGATTTCTACTGCGTCCGGCTTCGCTTTACGCTGCCGCTGGCGCTGTCCTCCCCGTTGTGCTGCAGGCTGGCTGCGCCGAGCCTGTTGTCCCTGCTGTTGCTGGGGCTGCTGTCTTGATGGCCCAGCGAACGCCTGTCGCTGAACCTCCGCCCGTCGTTGCGGTAGTTCCGGCCACTGCTGCTGCTGTTGCTGCTGCTGCTGCTGCTGCTGTCGGCTCGTTGTTTGGCGTGCTGGTTTGCGACGCACCACCTCAGACCAAGAGCCGCCTTCCTGGTCCGGAAGTGGAGCTGCCGTTGCCATCGCCGCTCCTTGCTGGTGCTGCTGCTGCCTCCATTGCTGCTGCTGCTGCTGCTGCTGCTGCTGCTGCTGCTGCTGCTGCTGCTGCTGCTGCTGCTGCTGCTGCTGCTGCTGCTGCTGTTGCTGCTGCTGCCGCCCTGAACGCTGGCCACCCCCGTAGCCTAG
This sequence comes from Anopheles moucheti, assembly GCF_943734755.1. NCBI lineage: Eukaryota > Metazoa > Arthropoda > Insecta > Diptera > Culicidae > Anopheles > Anopheles moucheti. The sequence goes on from NW_026453537.1 coordinate 790,857, forward strand.
CGTCTGCGCCAGCAGTTCTTGGAAGCTGGCGCGCTCCTCCTTCAGCTCGTGGCGCAGACGCTCGTTTTCCTCACGAGCCGCCGTCTCACGCATGCGGGCTTCCTCCCTGACCAGCTTCGTCTCCTGCCTGGCCTGTTCTGCCATCGCCTCCATCTGCTGCCGGAGCATCGTTATCTCCTGCTGCAGACCGGTGATCGTTGCACGCAGCTGTTCATTGGACAGCGACGAGTCGTTCAGGAGCTGTCGGAGCTCCGCCATGTCCGAGATTCCCTGCTTCGTTGCCGTCGCCGAGACTCGCGTAAGCATAACTTTCGGCTCAACAGCCGAAAGGGACCGCCCCACCCTTTCGTCGGTGGACTCCGACCTGAGTCGCGTGGTGCGAGTTGTCGCCATTGCTGACGCCCCACTTCAACTCTCCCTTGCGGGAGGACGCTAATAGCGGGCCACGGAGAGGTTTTTCCGGCCTGGTGAGGTGGGGGAAGATGGTAGGAGGACGAATGGGTGCGCGTTGAACTCGCCTCGTCAAGCCGCTTCTTTTGATACCGCACTTTGTGGGGTGGTGATAAAATTTTCCGCGGAAAATCGCGAAAAACCGCTTCCTGGGTGGTTTTTCCGCCCTAGGGGGGTGGGAGTGGGTGGTATGGTGGTGGGGGGGTATTTTCCCGACTCCTCTCTTGAAAACTCGTCGTTTGATACCCCGCACGACGGTATCAGGGCGAAAATTTTCTTCTTCGGAAAAACGCTTTTCCGCCCGTATCTTTCTGGATGTTGCGAAAATCGCTTTTCCGGCGATGGTTTTCGATGTGAAAATTCACCCCGCAACTTTCTTCCAAACACCCGGGAGCTCTACCTCCGCTCCTTGGCCGGGAAAATCGCCAAAAACCGCTTCCTGGGTGGTTTTTCCGCCCTAGGGGGGTGGGAGTGGGTGGTATGGTGGTGGGGGGGTTTTTTCCCGACTCCTCTCTTGAAAACTCGTCGTTTGATACCCCGCACGACGGTATCAGGGCGAAAATTTTCTTCTTCGGAAAAACGCTTTTCCGCCCGTATCTTTCTGGATGTTGCGAAAATCGCTTTTCCGGCGATGGTTTCCGATGTGATGATTCACCCCGCAACTTTCTTCCAAACACCCGGGAGCTCTACCTCCGCTCCTTGGCCGGGAAAATCGCGGAAAACCACTTTTCGCGGGGGTTTTCCGGGGCTGGGTGGCGGGTGGGTGGTGCTAGGGGGGAGAAACCGCGTTTCCCCCACTCCTCTTTCCGAGACGCGTCGTTAGACACCCCACACGATGGTATTGGGCCGAAAATCTCACACACACAAATTTCACACACACACAAAGAGCGGTGAAATTTCGTCCGGGAGTGCCCCTCCGGGAGCGCTAGCGCTCCAGCAGGGGGGTGATTCGTCCGGAAGTTTTTTTCCTCGCTCTTTTTCACACACACGCCGCCATTTTCGACGAGCACGTGGTTTTCTTTGTTCGCTAATAACTCACTGAGTTTTAGTCCGATTGACACGAAATTTTCAACACTTATTCTTTATTGCAGAGCGCAACTTTAAAACACCTTCCAGCCGGATCGGTTCGCAATGTTCGGAGTTATACAGGTGTGAAATTTCACCACAAAAACACCTGTCGTTCCGCGAACTCCATCAATTCGGCCAATGTTTCTTCACCAAAAGGTGTGGCCTGGTGAGGCCCACGAAGTGTCACTATCACTTTTTCGATATCTTCACTCTTTCGCACAATATGTCACAAAAACCGTTTCGTTGAATAACACACGCAAGGGGGGGCGTGGGGCCACCAAATTCGCAGGGGGGGTTCCGGAGGGTACCTCCAACTTTACTGCAAACTTTCGCACCGGTCAAACGCAAATTGCGGCACTTTTGCTCTGAAACACGGAGGAGCGTGGATTTGCGTCTGCTCTCTCTGGAGGCTCGCACCAGACTACAGGGATAACTGGCTTGTGGCCGCCAAGCGTTCATAGCGACGTGGCTTTTTGATCCTTCGATGTCGGCTCTTCCTATCATTGTGAAGCAAAATTCACCAAGCGTAGGATTGTTCACCCTTTCAAGGGAACGTGAGCTGGGTTTAGACCGTCGTGAGACAGGTTAGTTTTACCCTACTGGTGTGTGCTGTTTGCCGCTATCTTAACGGAATTCCTGTGCAGTACGAGAGGAACCACAGGTACGGACCACTGGCTCAATACTAGTTCGACCGGACTTTGGTATGACGCTACGTCCGCTGGATTATGCCTGAACGCCTCTAAGGTCGTATCCAATCCGAGCTGATAGCGCTTCTCAAACCCATTAGGTGATCGGAAGCTAGCGGGCTTAACAACCCTCCGAGATCCGTCGGTGCTGCCCCGCGCACACTGACGTCTCATCCCCGCTATAGCACTAGACTGAGCCGCAACGGGCGGGAGCACGCTGCACGTGGAAGTACCTTACCACAGGGAACCCTGGTGGCTGTGTTTCCGTCGACCGTGGATACAACTAGTTTCGACACCTTCGACCGCCCGCAAACGACGGGACTACAGGCTGGGAGCTGCGAGTTGTAGAGATGCGTTCGCATCGATCCTCTCAGGCGACCCATGCTTGCTGGTGCTCGCGTTCACTTTGGGAATGGAGTGTTCGCGAGAGTGATTGTTGTGTTGTGTGTGTACAGTTGGTGCTTGCGTGCACTCCCATAGTGGAGTGTTCGCGAGCTTAAAACGCTAAGTCCCGATTAATACTCTCCTCGCAACATTATGTGCGTGGCTCCACGCCAAGTGGGATTAGCGGTGCGAAACGCGATTGGTAAAGTCGATGGTGATGTGCGTACCAACAGGCGATTTGTTAAGTCAAATGCGAACTGTGGTGCAACAGGCAATGTGTGTTTATTATCAGGTGTTGTTGGAAGTCAATACGATTTGACTTTCAAAAATTTTTCTAAGTCCCGATTTTTTTTCTCGTCGAGTAACTACAATGCACTATTTCTATCGCAGCGGACTTGCGGTTCATGGCCTAAATGATCGCGAACGAACACGTATTCGCAAAAAAATTTTTGTATGAAAAAGTCACCACTCGGGTACCTCCATACAAAAGTACCAAGTTCGGGTCGAGTGGTCGATGGACGTCGAAGGTGAAAATTTTTCATCATCGAAAATTTTTTCCAAAGTTGAAGCAAATGGGCCCTAGAGTATGAAAAGTGAAACCACGGATCGATTTGAGAAATAAAAATTTTTGTATGAAAAAGTCACCACTCGGGTACCTCCATACAAAAGTACCAAGTTCAGGTCGAGTGGTCGATGGACGTCGAAGGTGAAAATTTTTCATCATCGAAAATTTTTTCCAAAGTTGAAGCAATTGGGCCCTAGAGTATGAAAAGTGAAACCACGGATCGATTTGAGAAATAAAAATTTTTTGTATGGGAGGGCCCCTGCTAGAACATTTTTCCCAAGTGCGACCATTTTACCCAGTGAGTCAAAAAAAATTTTTTTCACGGTGACTCAAAACTTCAATATTAGACTCCCCTGAGTATGAAAAGTGAAACGAAAATCATTTTTGAGAAGAAAAAATTTTTGTATGGGAGGGCCCCTGCTAGAACATTTTTACCAAGTGCGACCATTTTACCCGGTCAGTCAAAAAAAAATTTTTGTATGGGAGGGCCCCTGCTAGAACATTTTTCCCAAGTGCGTCGATTTTGGGTCGCCGACACAAGCTCGGGTCAAAAAAATTTTTTTTTCACGGTGACTCAAAACATCAATTTTAGACTCCCCTGAGTATGAAAAGTGAAACGAAAATCATTTTTGAGAAGAAAAAATTTTTGTATGGGAGGGCCCCTGCTAGAACATATTTCCCAAGTGCGTCGATTTTTGGGTCGCCGACACAAGCTCGGGTCAAAAAAATTTTTTTTTCTCGGTGACTCAAAACATCAATTTTAGACTCCCCTGAGTATGAAAAGTGAAACGAAAATCATTTTTGAGAAGAAAAAATTTTTGTATGGGAGGGCCCCTGCTAGAACATTTTTCCCAAGTGAGTCGATTTTTGGGTCGCGACACAAGCTCGGGTCAAAAAAAATTTTTTTTTCATGGTGACTCAAAACATCAATTTTAGACTCCCCTGAGTATGAAAAGTGAAACGAAAATCATTTTTGAGAAGAAAAAAATTTGTATGGGAGGGCCCCTGCTAGAACATATTTCCCAAGTGCGTCGATTTTTGGGTCGCCGACACAAGCTCGGGTCAAAAAAATTTTTTTTTCTCGGTGACTCAAAACATCAATTTTAGACTCCCCTGAGTATGAAAAGTGAAACGAAAATCATTTTTGAGAAGAAAAAATTTTTGTATGGGAGGGCCCCTGCTAGAACATTTTTCCCAAGTGCGTCGATTTTGGGTCGCCGACACAAGCTCGGGTCAAAAAATTTTTTTTTTCACCGTGACTCAAAACATCAATTTTAGACTCCCCTGAGTATGAAAAGTGAAACGAAAATCATTTTTGAGAAGAAAAAATTTTTGTATGGGAGGGCCCCTGCTAGAACATATTTCCCAAGTGCGTCGATTTTGGGTCGCCGACACAAGCTCGGGTCAAAAAAATTTTTTTTTCACGGTGACTCAAAACATCAATTTTAGACTCCCCTGAGTATGAAAAGTGAAACGAAAATCATTTTTGAGAAGAAAAAAATTTTGTATGGGAGGGCCCCTGCTAGAACATTTTTCCCAAGTGCGTCGATTTTGGGTCGCCGACACAAGCTCGGGTCAAAAAAATTTTTTTTTCACGGTGACTCAAAACATCAATTTTAGACTCCCCTGAGTATGAAAAGTGAAACGAAAATCATTTTTGAGAAGAAAAAATTTTTGTATGGGAGGGCCCCTGCTAGAACATATTTCCCAAGTGCGTCGATTTTTGGGTCGCCGACACAAGCTCGGGTCAAAAAAATTTTTTTTTCTCGGTGACTCAAAACATCAATTTTAGACTCCCCTGAGTATGAAAAGTGAAACGAAAATCATTTTTGAGAAGAAAAAATTTTTGTATGGGAGGGCCCCTGCTAGAACATTTTTCCCAAGTGCGTCGATTTTGGGTCGCCGACACAAGCTCGGGTCAAAAAAATTTTTTTTTCTCGGTGACTCAAAACATCAATTTTAGACTCCCCTGAGTATGAAAAGTGAAACGAAAATCATTTTTGAGAAGAAAAAAATTTGTATGGGAGGGCCCCTGCTAGAACATTTTTCCCAAGTGCGTCGATTTTGGGTCGCCGACACAAGCTCGGGTCAAAAAAAATTTTTTTTCTCGGTGACTCAAAACATCAATTTTAGACTCCCCTGAGTATGAAAAGTGAAACGAAAATCATTTTTGAGAAGAAAAAATTTTTGTATGGGAGGGCCCCTGCTAGAACATATTTCCCAAGTGCGTCGATTTTGGGTCGCCGACACAAGCTCGGGTCAAAAAAATTTTTTTTTCACGGTGACTCAAAACATCAATTTTAGACTCCCCTGAGTATGAAAAGTGAAACGAAAATCATTTTTGAGAAGAAAAAAATTTGTATGGGAGGGCCCCTGCTAGAACATTTTTCCCAAGTAAATTCGATTTTACCCGGTGAGTCAAAAAATTTTGAAAAAAATATTTTGCCAAAATCGTGTTCATTGCCTATTATAAGGGACCAGGTCAGCTCACACGCATTTTTGGAGACCATATGGAAAGTGCGTCTGGGATTGCGGAAATTAAGTTTAGAGTGTTAAATGATGGTTTCGCAATCCCGAAAGGCTCAAAATCCACCCTAAGGTCCCCTGGGTGAAATGTGGTTTCCAAGGTGTGAGCGCTATCGGTGATAGAGTTGGAATGTGATTTCCAGAGCGCAGGGCGACTGGGCTAGAGCGAAAATCATAGACAAGGGTAAGTATTGGACTGAACAAATCGAAGCAAACGAAAATCATAGACAAGGGTAATGGACTGAACGACTCGAAGCAAACGAAAACCACACACAAGAGTAATGGACTGAACAAATCGAAGCAAACGAAAACCACAGACAAGAGTAATAGAGTGAACGAATCGAAGCAAACGAAAACCATGAACACAGGGATAACTGAGAACGAACCTACCTATCAGAGCATGTGAAAGCATGGACAAGAGTACTGAAAATCGGACCAAACCTCAAGAAGCACACGAAAATCATGGACAAGAGTACTCAAAAACACGGACCAAACCTATCGAAGCTCACGAAAACCATGAACACAGGGATAACTGAAAACGAACCTACCTATCAGAGCATGTGAAAGCATGGACAAGAGTACTGAAAATCGGACCAAACCTCTAGAAGCACACGAAAATCATGGACAAGAGTACTCAAAAACACGGACCAAACCTATCGAAGCACACGAAAACCATGAACACAGGGATAACTGAAAACGAACCGAACCTCTCGTAGCAAACGAAAAACATGGACAAAATTATTCGAAACGAACCGAAGCTCGATGCGAAAAACATGGGAAAGCAAGCCCGTAAGTCGCACTATCAAGCCCATAAGTCGCACTATCAAGCCCGTTAGTCGCACTATCAAGCCCATAAGTCGCACTATCAAGCCCATAAGTCGCACTATCAAGCCCATAAGTCGCACTATCAAGCCCGTAAGTCGCACCAAAAAGCCCGTTAGTCGCACTATCAGGCCCATAAGTCG
>NW_026453537.1:807500-815000 GCF_943734755.1 Anopheles moucheti
CGGCCATCGCCAGGATCTCTGCTTCTGTGACGGGTCGTAGGGCCTCCTCGTCGTCGGTCCGCTCGATGACTGGCCACTCGAAGGCAGGATGGGCCGGGAAGAGCGCGTCGACGATTGGCTCCAAAACCGCTCGGTCGGTCTCCTGCGGTGTTCGGCCACGCAGCTTGGCCATCACCACCTGGTACCCGAGACCAAACACGTCGCTGTCGACTGCGTCAATCAGCTCCTGCAGCTTCCCGCTCCGGCTCTCCTGGATCGCTCGCTGCAGCTGTCGTCGCAGGTCTTGAAGGCGAGCGGTCTCCACGTCGCGGTCCGCCGACCCTGTGGCAGCACTAAGCCTCTCCTCGGCAAGCTCGCACTCCCGACGCAAGTCGCCCAGCTCCGGGGTCCACCAATACAGCCGAGGCTGTTGATGCTGCTTCGGCCTGCCTACCCTCTCCATGGTGGTGTCGCAAGCGAGGGTCAACGCTCCGACCAGCGCCTCAGACGTATCAGCTTCTGCGAAGCGACAGTCGACGAGGGCGGTCTTGTAGTCCTCGCTGCGGAAGAGGGAGGTCTTCCAGCGAATCCCGGCGTGCGACGCGATAGCCCCGCTCCCGTGCGTCTGCGATGGCTGATGCTGCTGCCGCTGTCCCTGCCGACCCGGCACACCGACGGAATACTCCACGTAACGATGGTCGCTGTGGGTGAAGGTGGAACTCACCCTCCAGGTCCCAGGCAAGGCGATCGAGGTGCTTGCGAACGAGACGTCCACGATGCTTTCGCGCGCAACCCCGTTGCCCATGAAGGTGGGTACGTTGCCGCGGTTGACAACATCGAGCTGCAGATGCTGCACCGTCCCCATGAGCGAGTGGCCCCTGGATGTTGTGCGGGGACATCCCCACTCCTGGCTCCACGCGTTGAAATCACCGGCAAGCACGATGTGCTGGTGACCAACCAACGCCATCTCCACCGCCTCGAGATAGGCGCCAAAGTCCGCTGGCCCGATGTTCGGCGAAACGTAACAGCTGGCAAAGGTGACACCTGCCACTGTGGCCACCACCAGCCCGGGATGGACGCTACCCCACAGGCGTTGGATGGGGTAAGCCCCGGTGGCGACCACTGCCACACTCTGCGCCTCATCCACCGCCCATCTGCCGTTATCCCGAGGCGGCTTGTACAGCTCGCAGGCAATGACGACGTCCACCCGCTGCTCCCGTGCCGTCTGTAGCATCAGGTCCTGCGCTACCCGGCTGCGCCCGAGGTTGACCTGCAGGACCTTTAGGCCCGGGTGCAGGACGGATGTCCTACCCGGTGAGGGCCCCTGCATACCGCACAGCAGACCGCTTCCGTGCATGTCCGAGCCAGATGGCCCGGTTGACCGCAACGGATGCAGTGCGCCGATCTGTCGATCTCGCTCCTGCACTGGTGCCGCAGATGTCCGTGCTCCAGGCACTTGAAGCACCGCAGTTGTCCCCGAGTCGGAGGTGCCAGTCGCGTCGCCAGGCACGAGGTGTGCAACACTCGCACTCGCTGCTGGTGCACCCGCTCCGCCGCCTTCACAGACATCCGCACGTACGCTGTCTGCGTGCCGTTCCACGCCTTTACCAGGTGCACGGCGGATTCGCTCACCGTCTCCGAGCTGGACTCCTTCACCGCCGTCGCCACATCCGTCGCCACCGCTAAAGGGTCCACCTCATCTAGGCGGACCTCCACCGTCTCCGTCACCAAACGGGTGGTGGCCGGAGCTGCTGCCTGCGCGCAAACCTGCTGCACGCGTTGCAGAATTTCCTCTGCATTTGCACCATCCTGCAGGTCCATCACCAGCCGGTCCCGCGTTGTGCGTCGTCCAACGCCTAGTTTGGCCTGGTCTTCGGCCAACGACGGAGCACTACGGATCAGCTGGTAAACATCCGTCCATGACTGACCCTCGCCTGGGGCTACCTCGATGGCGTCCAGCTTTTTCTTCGCCAGCTGCTTGCGTGGCTCAGATTGCGGACGCGGCATGACCTGCTGCTGCACCACGGACCGCTGTGGCAGAGGCCGTTGCGGCTGTTGTCGTTGCTGCGGTTGCTGCCGCTGCTGTTGCTGCTGCCGTTGCGGAAGCTGTGGCCACTGTTGCTGCCGCTGTTGCTCAGCCGTCTGCTGACGTGGCGGCTTACGACGCACCACCTCAACCCAGGAGCCGCCATCCGTCGTCTGAGGTGGCTTGCTCGTAGCCACCACCGCGTCCTGCTGATATCCACGCTGCTTCGTGCTCTGCTGCGTAGCCCGCTCCAGCTGCTGCTGCACAGTAGTTGGCTGCTGGTTCTGCCCGACGGTCTGTGCCACCAGCGCCGTCAACAACTCCCGCTCCTTCCGGAGCTCCTCGCGCAGCTGCTGATTGTCAGCAACCAGCCGCTCCTCCCGCTGCCGAGCCTCCAGACGCGCCTCGCGGAGGTCTTGCCGAGCCTGCTCAGCTGCCGCCTCCATCTGAACTCGCAGGAGCGTTACCTGCTCCTCCAGCTTTTTGACGACCGCAAGCAACGTCTCGCTGTCGAGTTTCGCCTCGCTAATGATGCGTCGCACCTCGCTCGACGGAGAGCCTCCAGTGCCAGTCACCAACCTGGCCGCATACTTGCTGGAGCTCATGGCTCCACTAACAGCCACACCCTCCATCACCGGCGTTAGCGGGACAGTGAGCCGCTTGCCCGCGCTCATGGCCGATCTGCTCCTGGTGGTGGCTGCGCTCGGTTCGTCAACCGAGAGTGTTCGCGCCCTTAAGCCCCTGTCCATGGCCCTGTGAAGGCCAGCCTATCAAGGTTTTTATTTATTGTTATATTTGCTCTAAAACCAAAAATAAATATTAGTTTCGGAAAACAAATATTTAAAACCAATAAATATTTTGCCCGGGTTCGCCTCCTTATCCAGCGTTGAGATCACCGCCTGTCGGTATGCAACCCGCATACACCGACCCGGGTTGCCCGCTGGTACCGACGTTGAAATCTCCCAAGCGCGCGGGTTGTTGTCGCCGCTACCGCTGAATCCGCTATCGTCCACCAGGTGACGCCACTGATGAAGTCTCCCGTTAGTTCCGATAGATGGCGCTGCCCCGTGTCTCGGCTAAGGCGAAAGCTCGGAGCCGAAAGCTTTGCCAATGACGCCGATGACGTCAGCACAAACGTCAACACGTCAACACGTACACACGCGACGATCCACCTGACGCCGCTCTGCCGCTGTTTTTCACGCACTTTTTTCTCAGTTTTGTGGCGTTTTCCACACTGCCACCGTCCGGAAAATTGTTCTTCGGCGTCGCCACTACGTAATAAACGTGCCACTTGATGTTTTTGTCGTCCCTTTCGCGAATAAATAGCACTTGTTTGTTCCCATACAAAATGTATGGGAGAGATTTATATCGCTTTTATCAGGCGAGCATCGTCCTGTTTTGTTATTTTTCCACCATTAAAAGGTAAAAGGCACTAAAACTCAATGTTTATAACACTTTTTAGCCCTTTTTTCGCAATTTTACACCCTGATTTTCGTATTTTAACACGAGCGACACAGAGGCACGTCCTAACACCGTGAATGACAGCTATGCACACACACAGGGATAACTGGCTTGTGGCCGCCAAGCGTTCATAGCGACGTGGCTTTTTGATCCTTCGATGTCGGCTCTTCCTATCATTGTGAAGCAAAATTCACCAAGCGTAGGATTGTTCACCCTTTCAAGGGAACGTGAGCTGGGTTTAGACCGTCGTGAGACAGGTTAGTTTTACCCTACTGGTGTGTGCTGTTTGCCGCTATCTTAACGGAATTCCTGTGCAGTACGAGAGGAACCACAGGTACGGACCACTGGCTCAATACTAGTTCGACCGGACTTTGGTATGACGCTACGTCCGCTGGATTATGCCTGAACGCCTCTAAGGTCGTATCCAATCCGAGCTGATAGCGCTTCTCAAACCCATTAGGTGATCGGAAGCTAGCGGGCTTAACAACCCTCCGAGATCCGTCGGTGCTGCCCCGCGCACACTGACGTCTCATCCCCGCTATAGCACTAGACTGAGCCGCAACGGGCGGGAGCACGCTGCACGTGGAAGTACCTTACCACAGGGAACCCTGGTGGCTGTGTTTCCGTCGACCGTGGATACAACTAGTTTCGACACCTTCGACCGCCCGCAAACGACGGGACTACAGGCTGGGAGCTGCGAGTTGTAGAGATGCGTTCGCATCGATCCTCTCAGGCGACCCATGCTTGCTGGTGCTCGCGTTCACTTTGGGAATGGAGTGTTCGCGAGAGTGATTGTTGTGTTGTGTGTGTACAGTTGGTGCTTGCGTGCACTCCCATAGTGGAGTGTTCGCGAGCTTAAAACGCTAAGTCCCGATTAATACTCTCCTCGCAACATTATGTGCGTGGCTCCACGCCAAGTGGGATTAGCGGTGCGAAACGCGATTGGTAAAGTCGATGGTGATGTGCGTACCAACAGGCGATTTGTTAAGTCAAATGCGAACTGTGGTGCAACAGGCAATGTGTGTTTATTATCAGGTGTTGTTGGAAGTCAATACGATTTGACTTTCAAAAATTTTTCTAAGTCCCGATTTTTTTTCTCGTCGAGTAACTACAATGCACTATTTCTATCGCAGCGGACTTGCGGTTCATGGCCTAAATGATCGCGAACGAACACGTATTCGCAAAAAAATTTTTGTATGAAAAAGTCACCACTCGGGTACCTCCATACAAAAGTACCAAGTTCGGGTCGAGTGGTCGATGGACGTCGAAGGTGAAAATTTTTCATCATCGAAAATTTTTTCCAAAGTTGAAGCAAATGGGCCCTAGAGTATGAAAAGTGAAACCACGGATCGATTTGAGAAATAAAAATTTTTGTATGAAAAAGTCACCACTCGGGTACCTCCATACAAAAGTACCAAGTTCAGGTCGAGTGGTCGATGGACGTCGAAGGTGAAAATTTTTCATCATCGAAAATTTTTTCCAAAGTTGAAGCAATTGGGCCCTAGAGTATGAAAAGTGAAACCACGGATCGATTTGAGAAATAAAAATTTTTTGTATGGGAGGGCCCCTGCTAGAACATTTTTCCCAAGTGCGACCATTTTACCCAGTGAGTCAAAAAAAATTTTTTTCACGGTGACTCAAAACTTCAATATTAGACTCCCCTGAGTATGAAAAGTGAAACGAAAATCATTTTTGAGAAGAAAAAATTTTTGTATGGGAGGGCCCCTGCTAGAACATTTTTACCAAGTGCGACCATTTTACCCGGTCAGTCAAAAAAAAATTTTTGTATGGGAGGGCCCCTGCTAGAACATTTTTCCCAAGTGCGTCGATTTTGGGTCGCCGACACAAGCTCGGGTCAAAAAAATTTTTTTTTCACGGTGACTCAAAACATCAATTTTAGACTCCCCTGAGTATGAAAAGTGAAACGAAAATCATTTTTGAGAAGAAAAAATTTTTGTATGGGAGGGCCCCTGCTAGAACATATTTCCCAAGTGCGTCGATTTTTGGGTCGCCGACACAAGCTCGGGTCAAAAAAATTTTTTTTTCTCGGTGACTCAAAACATCAATTTTAGACTCCCCTGAGTATGAAAAGTGAAACGAAAATCATTTTTGAGAAGAAAAAATTTTTGTATGGGAGGGCCCCTGCTAGAACATTTTTCCCAAGTGAGTCGATTTTTGGGTCGCGACACAAGCTCGGGTCAAAAAAAATTTTTTTTTCATGGTGACTCAAAACATCAATTTTAGACTCCCCTGAGTATGAAAAGTGAAACGAAAATCATTTTTGAGAAGAAAAAAATTTGTATGGGAGGGCCCCTGCTAGAACATATTTCCCAAGTGCGTCGATTTTTGGGTCGCCGACACAAGCTCGGGTCAAAAAAATTTTTTTTTCTCGGTGACTCAAAACATCAATTTTAGACTCCCCTGAGTATGAAAAGTGAAACGAAAATCATTTTTGAGAAGAAAAAATTTTTGTATGGGAGGGCCCCTGCTAGAACATTTTTCCCAAGTGCGTCGATTTTGGGTCGCCGACACAAGCTCGGGTCAAAAAATTTTTTTTTTCACCGTGACTCAAAACATCAATTTTAGACTCCCCTGAGTATGAAAAGTGAAACGAAAATCATTTTTGAGAAGAAAAAATTTTTGTATGGGAGGGCCCCTGCTAGAACATATTTCCCAAGTGCGTCGATTTTGGGTCGCCGACACAAGCTCGGGTCAAAAAAATTTTTTTTTCACGGTGACTCAAAACATCAATTTTAGACTCCCCTGAGTATGAAAAGTGAAACGAAAATCATTTTTGAGAAGAAAAAAATTTTGTATGGGAGGGCCCCTGCTAGAACATTTTTCCCAAGTGCGTCGATTTTGGGTCGCCGACACAAGCTCGGGTCAAAAAAATTTTTTTTTCACGGTGACTCAAAACATCAATTTTAGACTCCCCTGAGTATGAAAAGTGAAACGAAAATCATTTTTGAGAAGAAAAAATTTTTGTATGGGAGGGCCCCTGCTAGAACATATTTCCCAAGTGCGTCGATTTTTGGGTCGCCGACACAAGCTCGGGTCAAAAAAATTTTTTTTTCTCGGTGACTCAAAACATCAATTTTAGACTCCCCTGAGTATGAAAAGTGAAACGAAAATCATTTTTGAGAAGAAAAAATTTTTGTATGGGAGGGCCCCTGCTAGAACATTTTTCCCAAGTGCGTCGATTTTGGGTCGCCGACACAAGCTCGGGTCAAAAAAATTTTTTTTTCTCGGTGACTCAAAACATCAATTTTAGACTCCCCTGAGTATGAAAAGTGAAACGAAAATCATTTTTGAGAAGAAAAAAATTTGTATGGGAGGGCCCCTGCTAGAACATTTTTCCCAAGTGCGTCGATTTTGGGTCGCCGACACAAGCTCGGGTCAAAAAAAATTTTTTTTCTCGGTGACTCAAAACATCAATTTTAGACTCCCCTGAGTATGAAAAGTGAAACGAAAATCATTTTTGAGAAGAAAAAATTTTTGTATGGGAGGGCCCCTGCTAGAACATATTTCCCAAGTGCGTCGATTTTGGGTCGCCGACACAAGCTCGGGTCAAAAAAATTTTTTTTTCACGGTGACTCAAAACATCAATTTTAGACTCCCCTGAGTATGAAAAGTGAAACGAAAATCATTTTTGAGAAGAAAAAATTTTTGTATGGGAGGGCCCCTGCTAGAACATATTTCCCAAGTGCGTCGATTTTGGGTCGCCGACACAAGCTCGGGTCAAAAAAATTTTTTTTTCACGGTGACTCAAAACATCAATTTTAGACTCCCCTGAGTATGAAAAGTGAAACGAAAATCATTTTTGAGAAGAAAAAAATTTGTATGGGAGGGCCCCTGCTAGAACATTTTTCCCAAGTAAATTCGATTTTACCCGGTGAGTCAAAAAATTTTGAAAAAAATATTTTGCCAAAATCGTGTTCATTGCCTATTATAAGGGACCAGGTCAGCTCACACGCATTTTTGGAGACCATATGGAAAGTGCGTCTGGGATTGCGGAAATTAAGTTTAGAGTGTTA
>NW_026453537.1:820000-825000 GCF_943734755.1 Anopheles moucheti
CCGATAGCCGAGCACCGGTGGGCTCGAAACCGGTAGTGATGCTCAGCAGAGTGCCGGAAGGGCAGACCGCAGCCACGAGCGGTGTTGCTCGCACGAGTGGCGTTGGCACGGCCACGGCTGCGAAAGGAGCCACGATGGAGAGGCTCATCGAGCGTCTGGAGGACGAGCTATCCCTCCTCCGTGTTCAGCTGACGGAGCAAGCTGAGCAATACCGGAAAGACCTCGCGGCGATGCAGGAGTGCCATCGCCAGGAGGTGCTCCATCTGCGAGAGGAGAACCGTAAGGAGCGGGAGATGGTCTCTGGGCTTCTTACGCAACTGGTTGTTGCGCAGTCGCAGCAGCAACAGCAGCAGCAGCAGCAGCAGCAGCTGGCACAACAGCGAGAGGGTGCGGTGACGGCTACGGTGGTGCCGTCTCCGGACCAGGAAGGCGGCTCCTGGGCCGAGGTGGTGCGCCGTAAGCCGGCACGCCAGCAGCCGGCTCAGCAGCATCAGCAGCAGTGGCCGCAGCTCCTGCAACGGCAGCAGCCGCAGCGGCAACAGCAGCAACGTCCGCAGCAACATCAGAGCGGACAGCGTTCGGCTGGGCAGCCCCAGCAACAACAACAACAGTGGCATTTGCAGGGCCAGTTGCTGCGAAAGCAGAGTAAGCAGCAGCCACGCACGATGCCAGCTGCAGTGAAGAAGTTGCGGAAGCGGCCCGACACCATCGAGGTGATGCCAGCGGAGGGCGTCAGCTACCTCGACATGTATAGGGCGATTCGTACGAGCTCGCATCTCGACGGCATGCAGGAGAAGATCGGCGTCGGCAAGCGAACGCCGAAAGACACCTTGCGGCTGCCGCTGAGCCGTGATGCCGACAGCGCCGAGCTGTGCCAGCGTATCCGGCAAGCCATCGGAGACAAGGGTGCGGCGACCGTGCGTACGGAGATGTCGATGGTGATTATAACAAACATCGACTCCTTGGCGAGCGAGGACCAGCTGCGTCGGGCGGTGTTGACGGCTCTCGGCAAGGAGCATTCCGAGGCCACCTTCGACATGTGGGAGCGGCGAGACGGCACGAAGCGTGCTCGCGTTCGTCTGCCCCGGTCGGATGCGGAGCATCTGGCTGGGAAGCGCCTGCTCCT
Organism: Anopheles moucheti; assembly: GCF_943734755.1. Taxonomy (NCBI): domain Eukaryota; kingdom Metazoa; phylum Arthropoda; class Insecta; order Diptera; family Culicidae; genus Anopheles; species Anopheles moucheti. Next base: position 821,127 of record NW_026453537.1, read on the forward strand.
AGGACACACCTCCTGTTGGGTGTGGGAGGTCCCGAAAGCGTCGCTGGAGGAGAAGCGGTGCTTCCGATGTTTGGAGCGCGGCCACTTCGCCGGGCAGTGCTCGGGAGAGGACCGCAGCAAAGCGTGTATCCGGTGTGGCGCGGAAGGCCACAAGGCAGCGAGCTGCACTGGCGAGGCTCGCTGTTTGAAGTGTGGCGGCCCGCACTCGATTGCCGCAGCTTCGTGCAAAGCTGCAGCCACACGATGATGATAGAAGTGCTCCAGATAAATATCGGTAAGAGCAGGAGCGCTCAGGATCTTGCGCTCCAGCGGATGAGGGAGGAGGGAGCAGACGTGATGCTCATCACGGAGCTCTATGCTGTGCCGGCCAACAATGGGAACTGGGCATCCGACGACGCACTGAAGGCCGCGATCGTCACCAGTGGCCAACGGTTTCCCATACAGCGGGTGAGGAGCGTGCAGCATCCGGGCATCGTAGCTGCCGAGGTGGCGGGCATCGTTGTCATCTGCTGCTATATTCCGCCATCGATCGGCCTCCCGGAGTTCGAGCAACAGATGGACCGGCTGGAGGTACTTGCGCGAGGCCACCCTTGCGTGCTGATAGCTGGCGACTTCAACGCGTGGCATGGGGCCTGGGGGAGCGAGCGGGCCAACCTTAAGGGTGAGGCGCTCCTTCAGACGGTTACCAGCCTAGGATTGGAGGTCCTCAACCGCGGCACGGAGCCGACATTCCTGGGGAACGGTGTGGCTCGGCCCAGCAGAGTGGACGTCGCCTTCGCGAGTCCAACGCTCTGCCGATCGGATGGAGCAGCGGAGGACATCAGCTCCTGGCGGACGCTAGACCGCTACTCCTATAGCGACCACCGCTATATTCGGTTTGCGGTCGGGCAACAGCATCGTGCAGGTCAGCGGCCCGGACGGGGCATTCATCAGCAGGAAGGTGTCGAAGTACGGGAGGCGGGTACTCGCTGGCGAACTCGCCAGTTTTGCCCCCGTACTTTCGAGCTGGCACTTGAGGCGACCCGTTTTGCCGATCGGGTGACCGATGCGGCAAGCCTGGGGATGGTGCTTACGGAGGCCTGCGACGCTACCATGGCGAGGATTGGGCAGTCGCAGCAGCAGAGGAGGAACTGCAACACATATTGGTGGACTCCGGATATCGAGGAGCTGACCGAGCGCTGCCGGTTGGCTCGGGAGCGACAGTCATTGGCCCTCGACGAGACGTCCGCCGAACTGGCTTCAGAGGAACATCAGGAGGCGCGTGCTGCCTTAAGGGTGGCAATTAAGGCCAGCAAGCAGCGCCAGTTCGATGAGTGGCTGCAGGCCCTGGCTGCAGATGAGACGGGACAGTGGTTCCGGCAAGTGCTTCTTCGGTTTCGGGGCAGCTGGACGGCGCGTGAACGCGATCCAGCGGTGTTGCAGCGGATCGTCGAGGAGCTGTTTCCGGAGCATCCCCCGGTCGAGTGGCCGGACGTCACGCCTTCGGAAGGGGACACTCCGGTCCGTCCGATCAGCTGCGCGGAGCTCCAGGCGATAGCGAGCGAGCTGCATCCGCGGAAGGCGCCTGGCCTCGATGGAGTACCGAACGCTGCGGTAACGGCTGCCATCCGGAAGTATCCGGAGCCATTCGCTGGTGTCTACCAGCGCTGCTTGGACACCGGCGAAATACCACGCGAATGGAAAAGGCAGAAGCTGGTGCTGTTGCCTAAGCCGGGTAAGCCGCCGGGCGAAGCCTCGTCCTGCCGCCCGATCTGCTTGATCGACAACCCGGCGAAGGTCTTCGAGAGGACTACGCTGGACAGACTCAACGAGCACCTGGAGGATCCGGAGGCACCTCGGCTGGCCGAGAACCAGTTCGGTTTCCGGAAGCAGCGGAGCACCCTGCAGGCGATCCAGCTGGTGGTGGAAGCAGGCGAGCGCGCGATGTCCTACGGACGGACTAACAACCGGGATAAGCGCTGTCTGCTGGTTGTGGCGTTGGACGTCAGAAACGCCTTTAACACCGCCAGCTGGCAGGCGATAGCGATGGCCCTGCGTGAGAAGGAGGTTCCAGCGCAGCTGCAACTCCTGCTCCGCGACTATTTCACCGACAGGGAGCTGGTGTATGACACCCATGACGGCCCGGTGTCACGTCGGGTGACGGCAGGCGTTCCACAGGGGTCAATCCTTGGCCCGACTCTGTGGAACGTTATGTACGACGGCGTTCTGCGGATCCAGCTCCCTGAAGGGGCCACCATCGTCGGCTTTGCCGATGACATCGCCATCCTGGCCGAGGGCTGCACACCCGAGGAGTCGGCGTCCGTTGCGGAGGCTGCGATCGAGGCGGTGATGGGGTGGCTTGAGGCACGGCACCTCAGTCTCGCCCCCCACAAAACCGAGGTGGTACTGATATCGAGTCTGCGTCGAGGACGTTTGGAAATTCCTGTGCGCGTCGGCGAAGTGGTCTGCACGTCAAAGCGATCGATACGCTACCTGGGGGTACAACTCCACGAGAAACTCTCGTGGAAACCGCACGTGGAAGCGGCCGCGGACAAGGCCCTCCGTGCGGTGGCGGTGGTTACCTCGGTGATGAGGAACCACAGCGGCCCCCAGGTGGCCAAGCGGCGGTTGCTGGCAGGAGTCGCTGAGTCGGTGATCCGGTACGCCTCGCCCATCTGGGCTAAGGCGACAGACATGCAGTGGTGCCGAAGACGACTGGCCCAGGTCCAGAAGCCACTGGCACGTGGGGTATCGAGTTCGTTCCGCTCGGTATCCTACGAGGTGTCAGTGGTGATGGCTGGTTTGGTGCCGTACTGGCTGGTCGTCAACGAGGACGCAAGGTGCCATAGCAGGCTGCTGGTCGAGCCTGGCGCCAGCAGGAAGGAGGTACGAGCGGCGGAGCGAGCAGCCACGATGATGCAATGGCAGGACGCCTGGGACCGTGCGGCGGCAACACCATCGGCCAGCCGCTATCAGACGTGGGCACACAGTCTGATTCCCGACCTGCACCGGTGGACGGGACGAAAGCACGGGAAGGTGGACTTCCACCTTTCGCAGGTGCTCTCCGGACACGGATTCTTCCGGGAGTACCTGCACGTCTGCGGCTTCGCTTCGTCTCCGGAGTGTCCACGGTGCGTGGGGTCGGTCGAGTCGGTGGCCCACGTCTTGTTCGAGTGCCCCGTGTTTGAGGAGATCCGACGTGAGCTGCTGGGCTGGGGGACACCCGAGTCGGTCCAGCTTAACAACATCGCAGAGAAGCTGCTGGAGAGTGCGGAGTGGTGGGACCGCATTCAGAAAGCAGCAAAGACCATCACCACAGTGCTTCAACAGCTGTGGCGCGATGAGGAAGCGCTCACCAATGGTCGAACGGAAGCGGCTTTCGCCGAGGACGAGGAAGTGGTCCTCGAAAGTGTGGCCGCACTCTTCGGTGAGGAGATGGACGACGTCATCATCGAAGACATCACGCGGCGCGTGAACGAGGCGCGAGCAGCGCGTCAGCGATCTGCCCGCAACCGACGGCTTCGCGGCAGAGCGGAGGATCGGGCGCGAGTGCGACTGGCTGCGGACGTCGCAGCAGCACTGGCCGCCCGAGATGACGAGATACTGCGGACGGCAGTAGAGGCGGAGCGAGCGGGCCTAGCTCCTCCTCCCATACCTAGGCGTAGCAGAGGGGGACCACCTTCCCCTGAAACGGTTAGAATTCGCCATGAGCGGCGTCTATTCATGCAGCGCGCATGGCGAGCTCGGGTCCAGGCTGAGGGACCCTCGACGACGCGCCGCCGTCGGACCGCGCCTACGGAGGCGGACCTGATAAGGTCTCGGCGGAACAGACGCGAAAACGAAAGGCGCCGTCGTGCTTTGGCTGCAGGCCGACGATGGACACCCGCGGAGGAGG
>NW_026453537.1:832500-835000 GCF_943734755.1 Anopheles moucheti
ATTTTTGTATGGGAGGGCCCCTGCTAGAACATATTTCCCAAGTGCGTCGATTTTGGGTCGCCGACACAAGCTCGGGTCAAAAAAATTTTTTTTTCTCGGTGACTCAAAACATCAATTTTAGACTCCCCTGAGTATGAAAAGTGAAACGAAAATCATTTTTGAGAAGAAAAAATTTTTGTATGGGAGGGCCCCTGCTAGAACATATTTCCCAAGTGCGTCGATTTTGGGTCGCCGACACAAGCTCGGGTCAAAAAAATTTTTTTTTCTCGGTGACTCAAAACATCAATTTTAGACTCCCCTGAGTATGAAAAGTGAAACGAAAATCATTTTTGAGAAGAAAAAATTTTTGTATGGGAGGGCCCCTGCTAGAACATTTTTCCCAAGTGCGTCGATTTTGGGTCGCCGACACAAGCTCGGGTCAAAAAAATTTTTTTTTCTCGGTGACTCAAAACATCAATTTTAGACTCCCCTGAGTATGAAAAGTGAAACGAAAATCATTTTTGAGAAGAAAAAATTTTTGTATGGGAGGGCCCCTGCTAGAACATTTTTCCCAAGTGCGTCGATTTTGGGTCGCCGACACAAGCTCGGGTCAAAAAAATTTTTTTTTCTCGGTGACTCAAAACATCAATTTTAGACTCCCCTGAGTATGAAAAGTGAAACGAAAATCATTTTTGAGAAGAAAAAAATTTGTATGGGAGGGCCCCTGCTAGAACATTTTTCCCAAGTAAATTCGATTTTACCCGGTGAGTCAAAAAATTTTGAAAAAAATATTTTGCCAAAATCGTGTTCATTGCCTATTATAAGGGACCAGGTCAGCTCACACGCATTTTTGGAGACCATATGGAAAGTGCGTCTGGGATTGCGGAAATTAAGTTTAGAGTGTTAAATGATGGTTTCGCAATCCCGAAAGGCTCAAAATCCACCCTAAGGTTCCCCGGGTGAAATGTGGTTTCCAAGGTGTGAGCACTATCGGTGATAGAGTTGGAATGTGATTTCCAGAGCGCAGGGCGACTGGGCTAGAGCGAAAATCATAGACAAGGGTAAGTATTGGACTGAACGACTCGAAGCAAACGAAAATCATAGACAAGGGTAATGGACTGAACGACTCGAAGCAAACGAAAACCACACACAAGAGTAATGGACTGAACAAATCGAAGCAAACGAAAATCACATACAAGAGTAATGGACTGAACGAATCGAAGCAAACGAAAACCACAGACAAGAGTAATGGAGTGAACGAATCGAAGCAAACGAAAACCACAGACAAGAGTAATAGAGTGAACGAATCGAAGCAAACGAAAACCATGAACACAGGGATAACTGAGAACGAACCTACCTATCAGAGCATGTGAAAGCATGGACAAGAGTACTGAAAATCGGACCAAACCTCTAGAAGCACACGAGAATCATGGACAAGAGTACTCAAAAACACGGACCAAACCTATGGAAGCACACGAAAACCATGAACACAGGGATAACTGAGAACGAACCTACCTAACAGAGCATGTGAAAGCATGGACAAGAGTACTGAAAATCGGACCAAACCTCTAGAAGCAAACGAAAATCATGGACAAGAGTACTCAAAAACACGGACCAAACCTATCGAAGCACACGAAAACCATGAACACAGGGATAACTGAGAACGAACCTACCTATCAGAGCATGTGAAAGCATGGACAAGAGTACTGAAAATCGGACCAAACCTCAAGAAGCACACGAAAATCATGGACAAGAGTACTCAAAAACACGGACCAAACCTATCGAAGCTCACGAAAACCATGAACACAGGGATAACTGAAAACGAACCGAACCTCTCGTAGCAAACGAAAAACATGGACAAAATTATTCGAAACGAACCGAAGCTCGATGCGAAAAACATGGAAAAGCAAGCCCGTAAGTCGCACTATCAAGCCCATAAGTCGCACTATCAAGCCCATAAGTCGCACTATCAAGCCCGTTAGTCGCACTATCAAGCCCATAGGTCGCACTATCAAGCCCGTTGGTCGCACTATCAAAGCCCGTTAGTCGCACTATCAGGCCCATAAGTCGCACTATCAGGCCCGTAAGTCGCACCAAAAAGCCCGTAAATTGCCCTATCAAGCCCGTTAGTCGCACTATCAGGCCCATAAGTCGCACCAACAAGCCCGTAAATTACCCTATCAAGCCCATAAGTCGCACCAAAAAGCCCGTAAATTGCCCTATCAAGCCCATAAGTCGCACCAAAAAGCCCGTAATTCGCACCAAAAAGCCCGTAAATTGCCCTATCAAGCCCGTTAGTCGCACTATCAGGCCCGTAAGTCGCACCATCAAGCCCGTAAATTGCCCGATAAAGCCCGTAAATTGCCCGATCAAGAGCCAGCGCTGCATTGTCGGTTAATCCCGTCGATCGCGCCGGCTATTTCTCAGAAGGTTGTACGGACACCATACCCGGTGGCAAGTACCGCGAAGTTTATAACGCAACAGAACGTTCGCCAGTCGGACACAAGAATTGGAAAAGCTC
>NW_026453537.1:840000-845000 GCF_943734755.1 Anopheles moucheti
GAGATGGCGTACCCGTCAGTTTGACGCCCGGCTTTTCGACGTGGCGCTCGACGTAGCATCGTTCGCAGAGCGGGTTACAAGTGCGGGAAGCTTGGAGAGGGTCCTGACGGAAGCTTGCGATGGAACCATGGCGCGAGTGTTCCCTTCGCAAGGCCATTCGGGACGACCTGCTTATTGGTGGACGCCAGCGATCGAGGCCTTGTGTGAGGACTGCCGCCTCGCTAAGGATCGCTTCGAAGCCGCAACCAACGAGGAAGAGCAGCTCGCCGCAGCCAGCGATCTCCTCCAGGTGCGGACCGCCCTGGAGACAGCTATCACCACCAGCAAGAGAGTGCACTTCGACGAGATGCTGCAGGGGCTCGCGGACGACGAGACGGGACAGTGGTTCCGTAACGTGCTTAGCCGCCTCCGTGGAAGCTGGACAGCGAGGGAGCGCGACCCATCGGTTCTGGAGGGCGTCGTCTCCACTCTGTTCCCCCAGCATCCTCCAGTTGACTGGCCTTCGTCGTCAAGCCAAGTCCTGGAGAGAGGGGAAGAGGAACCAGTTCGGGCCGTCTCAACGCAGGAGCTGCTGGACATCGCGAGCTCACTGAACCCGCGGAAGGCCCCAGGTCTGGACGGTGTGCCGAATGCCGCTCTGACTGCCGCCATTCGGAAGCATCCGGAGGTCTTTCGTGACATGTTCCAGGAATGCTTGGACAGCGAGCGGTTCCCGGATGAATGGAAGAGACAGAAGCTGGCCCTTGTCCCCAAGCCGGGCAAGCCACCGGGACTCGCTTCTTCTGCGCGCCCGATCCTGCTGCTGAACAACCCAGGAAAGGTATATGAGCGGATGCTGCTGACGCGGATCAACGACGTCGTGGAGGACTTGGATTCGCCAAGGTTGGCGGAAAACCAGTTCGGGTTCCGGAAGGGCCGTTCGACTGTACAGGCGATCCAACTGGTGGTAAATGCGGGCCGTCGCGCGATGTCATTCGGACGGACTAACAACCGGGACAAGCGCTGCCTCCTGGTTGTTGCGCTGGACGTGCGCAACGCATTTAACACTGCCAGCTGGCAGTGCATCGCTGCTGCGCTCGAGGACAAGGGCGTGCCGAGGCAGATACGCAACATCCTGAAGGACTATTTCACCGACAGGGAGCTCGTCTATGACACCGCAGACGGGCCCGTTACACGTCGAGTGACTGCAGGTGTTCCACAGGGGTCCATCCTGGGCCCGACACTGTGGAACATTATGTATGACGGCGTGTTACGGGTCGAGCTCCCCGAAGGGGCCAGCGTTATCGGCTTTGCGGACGATATTGCGGTCCTGGCACAGGGGTGCACACCAGAGGAGGCGGCATCTGTAGCTGAACAGGCGGTGGACGCGATCGCGGCCTGGATGGAGGACCATCACCTGCAGCTCGCTCCGGAGAAGACCGAGGGCGTGATGATCTCCAGCCTGCGGAGAGGTGAACTGAGGGTGCCGTTCCGCGTCGGAGACACCATCATCCACAGTAAGCAGTCGATCCGGTACCTGGGGGTCCAGATCCACGACCACCTTTCGTGGAAGCCACACGTGGAGCTGTCGACGGCCAAAGCCCTCCGCGTGGTAGGCGTGGTCACCTCAGTCATGAGAAACCACAGTGGACCCCAGGTGGCCAAGCGTCGGTTGTTGGCGGCGGTGGCGGAGTCGATCGTCCGGTATGCTGCCCCCGTGTGGTCTGAGGCGACGGATCTGCAGTGGTGCCGACGGAAGCTGGCCCAGGTGCAGAAGCCCCTGGCACGTGGCGTCACCAGCTCGTTCGTGTCGGTGGCATACGAGACCGGAGTTGTGCTAGCAGGCCTTGTGCCGTTCAGGCTGCTGGTGCGAGAGGACGCAAGGTGCCATCGGAGGCTCCTAGCTGCTCCGGGTGCCAGCCGCAAGGACATCCGGCTGGAGGAGCGGCAGAGGACTCTGCAGGAGTGGCAGAGAGCATGGGACGAGGCGGCCGCAGCATCAACGGCCAGTCGGTACGTGGTTTGGGCCCACCGAGTGATCCCGGACCTGCACCAGTGGATGGGAAGGCGGCATGGAGAGGTGGATTTCCACCTCTCGCAGGTGTTAACCGGGCACGGTTTCTTCCGGGAATACCTCCATGTCTGCGGTTTTGCCCCATCAGCGGAGTGCCCACGGTGCCCGGGGTCTGTCGAGTCGGTGGCCCACGTGCTGTTCCGGTGCGAGGTGTTCCAGGACATCCGAGTGGAGCTGCTGGGGTACGGCACCAGCGACCCGGTCAACGAGGACAACATGGGCATGAAGTTGCTGGAGAGCCCCGAGCGGTGGAACAACATCCAGGAAGCTGCTCGCAGAATCACGAAGGTGTTACAGCAGCTCTGGCGCGAGGATGAGCTGCAGCTCAACCTTCGTGCACATCTCGAATCGCAACCGGCGATAACATCAGCAGACGACGCTGGTGCACAGGATGGCGAGCAGGTGTCTGTCGACGGGGTGGCGGACCTCTTCCGAGTCAACCGAGGTCGAGCCAGCCGAAACAGAAGAGGTCGTCGAAGGGCTGAAGAACGGGCGGAAGTGCGCCTTGCATCCGCACTGGCAGCAGCTGAACGTGATCGTGAGAGGATCATTCTGATGGCGGCGGTGCAGGCGGAGGAAGCAGGAGAAGCGCCACCACCCATCCCCACACGAGGACGCGGACTGCCTCCTTCTCCGAGTACCTTGAGAGCGCGACATGAGCGAAGACTCTACCTACAGCGGGTCTATCGTCAACGAGCGAGGGAAGGGACTCTACCACCAGTCCCACGAGGTAGAAGCCGGCGGAGTCGGACAGCCCCTTCGGAGGCGGACATCATCCGGCGGCGTGTGAGAAGACGAGAGATGGAGCGGCTACGCCGAACATCACGAAGGGAGCCGTCCAACCAGGGGGTGCGTGAGGTGCTATCTGCAGACTCCCTGGCATCTATCACGGAATCTACTACTTCCGGCCGATAAGCGAGGGGAATTTCGGGGGTGGAAAGTAAATAGAGGAACGGCATTATCGAATGCGATGGGAGACCCATACGATTAATGGAATTAATAAAGGCGATGCCACGTGCGCTTAATACTCCTGGTCCCAAGCCCCGCTAGGGAACGGGTCCAGGAGGGGGAGACAAGGGATAGATATAAGTTTAATTTTAAGCTTTTGTACAAATAAATCCCTTGAGTGTTAACAAAAAAAAAAAAAAACGAAGTGGAGCTTGCGGCTTAATTTGACTCAACACGGGAAAATTTACCAGGTCCGAACTTATCGAGGTAAGACAGATTGAGAGCTCTTTCTCAAATTTAAGGGTAGTGGTGCATGGCCGTTCTTAGTTCGTGGAATGATTTGTCTGGTTAATTCCGATAACGAACGCGACTCAAACAAGCTAACTAGAACGCTGTCAGCAGTGCACCTCCGGGCGCACCTGACGTCAAGGCCGGCGGCCCCTTCACGGGCGGTCGTCGGCCACGTTTGCCCTGCTTAGCGGGACAACTTGTGTTTAGCAAGGTGAGAATGAGCGATAACAGGTCCGTGATGCCCTTAGATGTTCTGGGCTGCACGCGTGCTACAATGTGAGCAGCAGCGTGTTCTCGCCAATTGGCGCCCCCATTCCGAGAGGAACGGGAAATCACCCAAATGCTCATTTAGTTGGGATTGGGGACTGCAACGGTCCCCATGAACCTGGAATTTCTAGTAAGTGCTAGTCATTAGCTAGCGCTGATTACGTCCCTGCCCTTTGTACACACCGCCCGTCGCTACTACCGATGGATTATTTAGTGAGGTCTCTGGAGGCACACCTTCCGCGGTTCCTTCGTGAGCTGCAGCTGGCATGGCCGAAGTTGACCGAACTTGATGATTTAGAGGAAGTAAAAGTCGTAACAAGGTTTCCGTAGGTGAACCTGCGGAAGGATCATTACCGATCAATACATATATGTTGTTGTGTGAGTTGGTTAGAGAGATAGAGAAACACGGTATCAGCAGAACAAACTGCTATGTTACCTTTTGGGGGCCGCGCACGCCAATTAGACCCGCGAGAGAGGTGTGTCTATACTACGATATTGAGCGTGCGCGACCGTAGGCCAGTGGCCTTCGTACCTGTGCGCACACTCCCAATGGCAGCCATCGAACGCGTAAAGTGTGTGACACATGGGCGAAGGTAAAGACCCACTAGAACATATTTAAACACTGGCCTCGAGCGAGAGAGAACCTAATCAAGAGAACGAAAGTTGTGCAAGATCGCGCCGATGCCGCCCACATCGCGCGTCGATCAATGGGAAGGAAGACCAATGGTCATCCTTGTCCACCCTGGACGGCTTCGAAGGAACCGAGAGGTGCACGGTTACGCTGTCCGGGGAACTTAAGTTGTGAGAGATGCACCTAGCGCATAACGAAAACATAGGAGACAGTTGAACATACCAAAACCCTAGGCAGGGGATCACTCGGCTCATGGATCGATGAAGACCGCAGCTAAATGCGCGTCAGAATGTGAACTGCAGGACACATGAACACCGACACGTTGAACGCATATGGCGCATCGGACGTTTAAACCCGACCGATGCACACATTCTTGAGTGCCTACCAATTCTTGTTACACACTATTCCATAACTACAGGACGCCCGCGTACCAGCGGCACGCCTGGGCGAGCAGCACGCCCGGGAGTGTGTCGCAGGCTTGAACACACGCGTTTGGCGCACTGTGCATCATGGCGTGCTCGGACCCCTTCCGCGGGGGACCTTGGGCGCTGAAATGGTAAGGCGGTACAGTTGGCCCAGTGGGTGCGTGTCGTGTCGCACGGTTCGAACTTCGGCTATAAGACAACCTGGGAGCACCGGAAGCCCTTGAACACCTGGCTTGCCGTCTGTTGCCGGGACCCGCCGTCTGGCCGAGTCGTGTAACGCGTGCGGTACGCCCACCCGCTGGATACAAGCGAACAAGTGCGTGCTACTATTTACCATTCGGGAAAAATCCAACGTAGGCCTCAAGTGATGTGTGAGAACCCCCAG
>NW_026453537.1:850000-852500 GCF_943734755.1 Anopheles moucheti
TTCACGGTGACTCAAAACATCAATTTTAGACTCCCCTGAGTATGAAAAGTGAAACGAAAATCATTTTTGAGAAGAAAAAATTTTTGTATGGGAGGGCCCCTGCTAGAACATTTTTCCCAAGTGCGTCGATTTTGGGTCGCCGACACAAGCTCGGGTCAAAAAATTTTTTTTTTCACGGTGACTCAAAACATCAATTTTAGACTCCCCTGAGTATGAAAAGTGAAACGAAAATCATTTTTGAGAAGAAAAAATTTTTGTATGGGAGGGCCCCTGCTAGAACATTTTTCCCAAGTGCGTCGATTTTGGGTCGCCGACACAAGCTCGGGACAAAAAAAATTTTTTTTCTCGGTGACTCAAAACATCAATTTTAGACTCCCCTGAGTATGAAAAGTGAAACGAAAATCATTTTTGAGAAGAAAAAATTTTTGTATGGGAGGGCCCCTGCTAGAACATATTTCCCAAGTGCGTCGATTTTGGGTCGCCGACACAAGCTCGGGTCAAAAAAATTTTTTTTTCTCGGTGACTCAAAACATCAATTTTAGACTCCCCTGAGTATGAAAAGTGAAACGAAAATCATTTTTGAGAAGAAAAAATTTTTGTATGGGAGGGCCCCTGCTAGAACATATTTCCCAAGTGCGTCGATTTTGGGTCGCCGACACAAGCTCGGGTCAAAAAAATTTTTTTTTCTCGGTGACTCAAAACATCAATTTTAGACTCCCCTGAGTATGAAAAGTGAAACGAAAATCATTTTTGAGAAGAAAAAATTTTTGTATGGGAGGGCCCCTGCTAGAACATTTTTCCCAAGTGCGTCGATTTTGGGTCGCCGACACAAGCTCGGGTCAAAAAAATTTTTTTTTCTCGGTGACTCAAAACATCAATTTTAGACTCCCCTGAGTATGAAAAGTGAAACGAAAATCATTTTTGAGAAGAAAAAATTTTTGTATGGGAGGGCCCCTGCTAGAACATTTTTCCCAAGTGCGTCGATTTTGGGTCGCCGACACAAGCTCGGGTCAAAAAAATTTTTTTTTCTCGGTGACTCAAAACATCAATTTTAGACTCCCCTGAGTATGAAAAGTGAAACGAAAATCATTTTTGAGAAGAAAAAAATTTGTATGGGAGGGCCCCTGCTAGAACATTTTTCCCAAGTAAATTCGATTTTACCCGGTGAGTCAAAAAATTTTGAAAAAAATATTTTGCCAAAATCGTGTTCATTGCCTATTATAAGGGACCAGGTCAGCTCACACGCATTTTTGGAGACCATATGGAAAGTGCGTCTGGGATTGCGGAAATTAAGTTTAGAGTGTTAAATGATGGTTTCGCAATCCCGAAAGGCTCAAAATCCACCCTAAGGTTCCCCGGGTGAAATGTGGTTTCCAAGGTGTGAGCACTATCGGTGATAGAGTTGGAATGTGATTTCCAGAGCGCAGGGCGACTGGGCTAGAGCGAAAATCATAGACAAGGGTAAGTATTGGACTGAACGACTCGAAGCAAACGAAAATCATAGACAAGGGTAATGGACTGAACGACTCGAAGCAAACGAAAACCACACACAAGAGTAATGGACTGAACAAATCGAAGCAAACGAAAATCACATACAAGAGTAATGGACTGAACGAATCGAAGCAAACGAAAACCACAGACAAGAGTAATGGAGTGAACGAATCGAAGCAAACGAAAACCACAGACAAGAGTAATAGAGTGAACGAATCGAAGCAAACGAAAACCATGAACACAGGGATAACTGAGAACGAACCTACCTATCAGAGCATGTGAAAGCATGGACAAGAGTACTGAAAATCGGACCAAACCTCTAGAAGCACACGAGAATCATGGACAAGAGTACTCAAAAACACGGACCAAACCTATGGAAGCACACGAAAACCATGAACACAGGGATAACTGAGAACGAACCTACCTAACAGAGCATGTGAAAGCATGGACAAGAGTACTGAAAATCGGACCAAACCTCTAGAAGCAAACGAAAATCATGGACAAGAGTACTCAAAAACACGGACCAAACCTATCGAAGCACACGAAAACCATGAACACAGGGATAACTGAGAACGAACCTACCTATCAGAGCATGTGAAAGCATGGACAAGAGTACTGAAAATCGGACCAAACCTCAAGAAGCACACGAAAATCATGGACAAGAGTACTCAAAAACACGGACCAAACCTATCGAAGCTCACGAAAACCATGAACACAGGGATAACTGAAAACGAACCGAACCTCTCGTAGCAAACGAAAAACATGGACAAAATTATTCGAAACGAACCGAAGCTCGATGCGAAAAACATGGAAAAGCAAGCCCGTAAGTCGCACTATCAAGCCCATAAGTCGCACTATCAAGCCCATAAGTCGCACTATCAAGCCCGTTAGTCGCACTATCAAGCCCATAGGTCGCACTATCAAGCCCGTTGGTCGCACTATCAAAGCCCGTTAGTCGCACTATCAGGCCCATAAGTCGCACTATCAGGCCCGTAAGTCGCACCAAAAA
>NW_026453537.1:865000-872500 GCF_943734755.1 Anopheles moucheti
CGGGAAACCAAAATCGGGTTCCGGGGGAAGTATGGTTGCAAAGTTGAAACTTAAAGGAATTGACGGAAGGGCACCACAACGAAGTGGAGCTTGCGCAGTCTGGTGCGAGCCTCCAGAGAGAGCAGACGCAAATCCACGCTCCTCCGTGTTTCAGAGCAAAAGTGCCGCAATTTGCGTTTGACCGGTGCGAAAGTTTGCAGTAAAGTTGGAGGTACCCTCCGAAACCCCCCCTGCGAATTTGGTGGCCCCACGCCCCCCCTTGCGTGTGTTATTGAACGAAACGGTTTTTGTGATATATTGTGCGAAAGAGTGAAGTTATCGAAAAAGTGATAGTGACACTTTGTGGGCCTCACCAGGCCACACCTTTTGGTGAAGAAACATTGGCCGAATTGATGGAGTTCGCGGAACGGCAGGTGTTTTTGTGGTGAAATTTCACACCTGTATAACTCCGAACATTGCAGATCGATTCGGCTGGAAGGTGTCTTAAAAGTTGCGCTCTACAGTAAAGAACAAGTGTTGAAAATTTCGTGGAAATCGGACAAAAACTCAGGGAGTTATTCGCGGACAAAGAAAACCACGTGCTCGTCGAAAATGGCGGCGTGTGTGTGAAAAAGAGCGAGGAAAAAAACTTCCGGACGAATCACCCCCCTGCTGGAGCGCTAGCGCTCCCGGAGGGGCACTCCCGGACGAAATTTCACCGCTCTTTACGTGTGTGTGAGATTTGTGTGTGTGTGACATTTTCGGCCCAATACCATCGTGTGGGGTGTCTAACGACGCGTCTCGGAAAGAGGAGTGGGGGAAACGCGGTTTCCCCCCCCTAGCACCACCCACCCGCCACCCAGCCCCGGAAAACCCCCGCGAAAAGTGGTTTTCCGCGATTTTCCCGGCCAAGGAGCGGAGGTAGAGCTCCCGGGTGTTTGGAAGAAAGTTGCGGGGTGAATTTTCACATCGGAAACCATCGCCGGAAAAGCGATTTTCGCAACATCCAGAGAGATACGGGCGGAAAAGCGTTTTTCCGAAGAAGAAAATTTTCGCCCTGATACCGACGTGCGGGGTATCAAACGACGAGTTTTCAAGAGAGGAGTCGGGAAAAAACCCCCCCACCACCATACCACCCACTCCCACCCCCCTAGGGCGAAAAAACCATCCAGGAAGCGGTTTTTGGCGATTTTCCCGGCCAAGGAGCGGAGGTAGAGCTCCCGGGTGTTTGGAAGAAAGTTGCGGGGTGAATTATCACTTCCAAAACCGTCGCCGGAAAAGTGATTTTCGCAACATCCAGAGAGATACGGGCGGAAAAGCGTTTTTCCGAAGAAGAAAATTTTCGCCCTGATACCGTCGTGCGGGGTATCAAACGACGAGTTTTCAAGAGGGGAGTCGGGAAAACCCCACCCCACCACCATACCACCCACCCCCACCCCCCTAGAGCGGAAAAACCACCCAGGAAGCGGTTTTTCGCGATTTTTCCGAGGAAAACTTCATCGCCACCCCGGCAAGTGGGGTATCAGAAGAAGCGGCTCGGCGGGACGAGTCCATCGCGCACCTCCCCGTTCTTCTACCATCTTCCCTCACCTCGCCCGGGCGGAAAAACCTCTCCGTCGATCCTCGTGGCAGTCCGCTGCTGGCGTCCCTCCTTGAGGGGGAGTAAAACCAGCTTAAAGCGCGGAATCTTCCTTCCTTCTGGCGATGATGTCCACCAGTAGGAACCTTCGATCACGGTCGGGATCGACCGATAGCCGAGCACCGGTGGGCTCGAAACCGGTAGTGATGCTCAGCAGAGTGCCGGAAGGGCAGACCGCAGCCACGAGCGGTGCTCGCACGAGTGGCGTTGGCACGGCCACGGCTGTTAAAGGAGCCACGATGGAGAGGCTCATCGAGCGTCTGGAGGACGAGCTATCTCTCCTCCGTGTTCAGCTGACGGAGCAGGCTGAGCAATATAGGAAAGACCTCGCGGCGATGCAGGAGTGCCATCGCCAGGAGGTGCTCCATCTGCGAGAGGAGAACCGTAAGGAGCGGGAGATGGTCTCTGGGCTTCTTACGCAACTGGTTGTTGCGCAATCGCAGCAGCAACAGCAGCAGCAGCAGCAGCAGCAGCTGGCACAACAGCGAGAGGGTGCGGTGACGGCTACGGTGGTGCCGTCTCCGGACCAGGAAGGCGGCTCCTGGGCCGAGGTGGTGCGCCGTAAGCCGGCACGCCAGCAGCCGGCTCAGCAGCATCAGCAGCAGTGGCCGCAGCTCCAGCAACGGCAGCAGCCGCAGTGGCAACAGCAGCAACGTCCGCAGCAACATCAGAGCGGACAGCGTTCGGCTGGGCAGCCCCAGCAACAACAGTGGCGTTTGCAGGGCCAGTTGCTGCGAAAGCAGAGTAAGCAGCAGCCACGCACGATGCCAGCTGCAGTGAAGAAGTCGCGGAAGCGGCCCGACACCATCGAGGTGATGCCAGCGGAGGGCGTCAGCTACCTCGACATGTATAGGGCGATTCGTACGAGCTCGCATCTCGACGGCATGCAGGAGAAGATCGGCGTCGGCAAGCGAACGCCGAAAGACACCTTGCGGCTGCCGCTGAGCCGTGATGCCGACAGCGCCGAGCTGTGCCAGCGTATCCGGCAAGCCATCGGAGACAAGGGTGCGGCGACCGTGCGTACGGAGATGTCGATGGTGCTTATAACAAACATCGACTCCTTGGCGAGCGAGGACCAGCTGCGTCGGGCGGTGTTGACGGCTCTCGGCAAGGAGCATTCCGAGGCCACCTTCGACATGTGGGAGCGGCGAGACGGCACGAAGCGTGCTCGCGTTCGTCTGCCCCGGTCGGATGCGGAGCATCTGGCTGGGAAGCGCCTGCTCCTAGGACACACCTCCTGTTGGGTGTGGGAGGTCCCGAAAGCGTCGCTGGAGGAGAAGCGGTGCTTCCGATGTTTGGAGCGCGGCCACTTCGCCGGGCAGTGCTCGGGAGAGGACCGCAGCAAAGCGTGTATCCGGTGTGGCGCGGAAGGCCACAAGGCAGCGAGCTGCACTGGCGAGACTCGCTGTTTGAAGTGTGGCGGCCCGCACTCGATTGCCGCAGCTTCGTGCAAAGCTGCAGCCACACGATGATGATAGAAGTGCTCCAGATAAATATCGGTAAGAGCAGGAGCGCTCAGGATCTTGCGCTCCAGCGGATGAGGGAGGAGGGAGCAGACGTGATGCTCATCACGGAGCTCTATGCTGTGCCGGCCAACAATGGGAACTGGGCATCCGACGACGCACTGAAGGCCGCGATCGTCACCAGTGGCCAACGGTTTCCCATACAGCGGGTGAGGAGCGTGCAGCATCCGGGCATCGTAGCTGCCGAGGTGGCGGGCATCGTTGTCATCTGCTGCTATATTCCGCCATCGATCGGCCTCCCGGAGTTCGAGCAACAGATGGACCGGCTGGAGGTACTTGCGCGAGGCCACCCTTGCGTGCTGATAGCTGGTGACTTCAACGCGTGGCATGGGGCCTGGGGGAGCGAGCGGGCCAACCTTAAGGGTGAGGCGCTCCTTCAGACGGTTACCAGCCTAGGATTGGAGGTCCTCAACCGCGGCACGGAGCCGACATTCCTGGGGAACGGTGTGGCTCGGCCCAGCAGAGTGGACGTCGCCTTCGCGAGTCCAACGCTCTGCCGATCGGATGGAGCAGCGGAGGACATCAGCTCCTGGCGGACGCTAGACCGCTACTCCTATAGCGACCACCGCTATATTCGGTTTGCGGTCGGGCAACAGCATCGTGCAGGTCAGCGGCCCGGACGGGGCATTCATCAGCAGGAAGGTGTCGAAGTACGGGAGGCGGGTACTCGCTGGCGAACTCGCCAGTTTTGCCCCCGTACTTTCGAGCTGGCACTTGAGGCGACCCGTTTTGCCGATCGGGTGACCGATGCGGCAAGCCTGGGGATGGTGCTTACGGAGGCCTGCGACGCTACCATGGCGAGGATTGGGCAGTCGCAGCAGCAGAGGAGGAACTGCAACACATATTGGTGGACTCCGGATATCGAGGAGCTGACCGAGCGCTGCCGGTTGGCTCGGGAGCGACAGTCATTGGCCCTCGACGAGACGTCCGCCGAACTGGCTTCAGAGGAACATCAGGAGGCGCGTGCTGCCTTAAGGGTGGCAATTAAGGCCAGCAAGCAGCGCCAGTTCGATGAGTGGCTGCAGGCCCTGGCTGCAGATGAGACGGGACAGTGGTTCCGGCAAGTGCTTCTTCGGTTTCGGGGCAGCTGGACGGCGCGTGAACGCGATCCAGCGGTGTTGCAGCGGATCGTCGAGGAGCTGTTTCCGGAGCATCCCCCGGTCGAGTGGCCGGACGTCACGCCTTCGGAAGGGGACACTCCGGTCCGTCCGATCAGCTGCGCGGAGCTCCAGGCGATAGCGAGCGAGCTGCATCCGCGGAAGGCGCCTGGCCTCGATGGAGTACCGAACGCTGCGGTAACGGCTGCCATCCGGAAGTATCCGGAGCCATTCGCTGGTGTCTACCAGCGCTGCTTGGACACCGGCGAAATACCACGCGAATGGAAAAGGCAGAAGCTGGTGCTGTTGCCTAAGCCGGGTAAGCCGCCGGGCGAAGCCTCGTCCTGCCGCCCGATCTGCTTGATCGACAATCCGGCGAAGGTCTTCGAGAGGACTACGCTGGACAGACTCAACGAGCACCTGGAGGATCCGGAGGCACCTCGGCTGGCCGAGAACCAGTTCGGTTTCCGGAAGCAGCGGAGCACCCTGCAGGCGATCCAGCTGGTGGTGGAAGCAGGCGAGCGCGCGATGTCCTACGGACGGACTAACAACCGGGATAAGCGCTGTCTGCTGGTTGTGGCGTTGGACGTCAGAAACGCCTTTAACACCGCCAGCTGGCAGGCGATAGCGATGGCCCTGCGTGAGAAGGAGGTTCCAGCGCAGCTGCAACTCCTGCTCCGCGACTATTTCACCGACAGGGAGCTGGTGTACGACACCCACGACGGCCCGGTGTCACGTCGGGTGACGGCAGGCGTTCCACAGGGGTCAATCCTTGGCCCGACTCTGTGGAACGTTATGTACGACGGCGTTCTGCGGATCCAGCTCCCTGAAGGGGCCACCATCGTCGGCTTTGCCGATGACATCGCCATCCTGGCCGAGGGCTGCACACCCGAGGAGTCGGCGACGGTCGCGGAGGCTGCGATCGAGGCGGTGATGGGGTGGCTCGAGGCACGTCACCTTAGTCTCGCCCCCCATAAGACGGAAGCGGTGCTCATTTCGAGTCTGCGTCGAGGACGGTTGGAGGTTCCGGTGCGCGTCGGCGAAGTGGTCTGCACGTCGAAGCGATCGATACGCTACCTGGGGGTACAACTCCACGAGAAACTCTCGTGGAAACCGCACGTGGAAGCGGCCGCGGACAAGGCCCTCCGTGCGGTGGCGGTGGTTACCTCAGTGATGAGGAACCACAGCGGCCCCCAGGTGGCCAAGCGGCGGTTGCTGGCAGGAGTCGCTGAGTCGGTGATCCGGTACGCCTCGCCCATCTGGGCTAAGGCGACCGACATGCAGTGGTGCCGCAGACGACTGGCCCAGGTCCAGAAGCCACTGGCACGTGGGGTATCGAGTTCGTTCCGCTCGGTGTCCTACGAGGTGTCAGTGGTGATGGCCGGTTTGGTGCCGTACTGGCTGGTCGTTAATGAGGACGCAAGGTGCCATAGCAGGCTGTTGGCCGAGCCTGGCGCCAGCAGGAAGGAGGTACGAGCGATGGAGCGAGCAGCCACGATGCTGCAATGGCAGGACGCGTGGGACCGTGCGGCGGCAACACCATCGGCCAGCCGCTATCAGACGTGGGCACACAGTCTGATTCCCGACCTGCACCGGTGGACGGGACGAAAGCACGGGAAGGTGGACTTCCACCTTTCGCAGGTGCTCTCCGGACACGGATTCTTCCGGGAGTACCTGCACGTCTGCGGCTTCGCTTCGTCTCCGGAGTGTCCACGGTGCGTGGGGTCGGTCGAGTCGGTGGCCCACGTCTTGTTCGAGTGCCCCGTGTTCGAGGAGATCCGACGTGAGCTGCTGGGCTGGGGGACACCCGAGTCGGTCCAGCTTAACAACATCGCAGAGAAGCTGCTGGAGAGTGCGGAGTGGTGGGACCGCATTCAGAAAGCAGCAAAGACCATCACCACAGTGCTTCAACAGCTGTGGCGCGATGAGGAAGCGCTCACCAATGGTCGAACGGAAGCGGCTTTCGCCGAGGACGAGGAAGTGGTCCTCGAAAGTGTGGCCGCACTCTTCGGTGAGGAGATGGACGAAGTCATCATCGAAGACATCACGCGGCGCGTGAACGAGGCGCGAGCAGCGCGTCAGCGATCTGCCCGCAACCGACGGCTTCGCGGCAGAGCGGAGGATCGGGCGCGAGTGCGACTGGCTGCGGACGTCGCAGCAGCACTGGCCGCCCGAGATGACGAGATACTGCGGACGGCAGTAGAGGCGGAGCGAGCGGGCCTAGCTCCTCCTCCCATACCTAGGCGTAGCAGAGGGGGACCACCTTCCCCTGAAACGGTTAGAATGCGCCATGAGCGGCGTCTATTCATGCAGCGCGCATGGCGAGCTCGGGTCCAGGCTGAGGGACCCTCGACGACGCGCCGCCGTCGGACCGCGCCTACGGAGGCGGACCTGATAAGGTCTCGGCGGAACAGACGCGAAAACGAAAGGCGCCGTCGTGCTTTGGCTGCAGGCCGACGATGGACACCCGCGGAGGAGGCTGCCGCCAGCGAGGCGGAATGGTCAGATCGATAGATGTCGGGTTGACTTCTTGAGATCTCCGAGAGGGGAAAGAATGAGTGAGTCACGCGGACTAAGCAAGCGTACGCCTTTAATATGCGGTTAAGATACGATTCAATTAAATAAAGAAATAGGGAAGGGACATCCGAAAGGGTTCGTAAAGACGCATGACAAATCCCTGGCGGGCGACGTCGTGCGTCAAGAGCGTGGGTTTATGCTATTGTTTGTTAGAACATAATGTTTATGAACAATAAAACCTGCATTTGTTAAAAAAAAAAAAAAAAACGAAGTGGAGCTTGCGGCTTAATTTGACTCAACACGGGAAAATTTACCAGGTCCGAACTTATCGAGGTAAGACAGATTGAGAGCTCTTTCTCAAATTTAAGGGTAGTGGTGCATGGCCGTTCTTAGTTCGTGGAATGATTTGTCTGGTTAATTCCGATAACGAACGCGACTCAAACAAGCTAACTAGAACGCTGTCAGCAGTGCACCTCCGGGCGCACCTGACGTCAAGGCCGGCGGCCCCTTCACGGGCGGTCGTCGGCCACGTTTGCCCTGCTTAGCGGGACAACTTGTGTTTAGCAAGGTGAGAATGAGCGATAACAGGTCCGTGATGCCCTTAGATGTTCTGGGCTGCACGCGTGCTACAATGTGAGCAGCAGCGTGTTCTCGCCAATTGGCGCCCCCATTCCGAGAGGAACGGGAAATCACCCAAATGCTCATTTAGTTGGGATTGGGGACTGCAACGGTCCCCATGAACCTG
>NW_026453537.1:890000-892500 GCF_943734755.1 Anopheles moucheti
AGAAATAAAAATTTTTTGTATGGGAGGGCACCTGGTAGAACATTTTTCCCAAGTGCGACCATTTTACCCGGTGAGTCAAAAAAAATTTTTTTTTTCACGGTGACTCAAAACATCAATTTTAGACTCCCCTGAGTATGAAAAGTGAAACGAAAATCATTTTTGAGAAGAAAAAATTTTTGTATGGGAGGGCCCCTGCTAGAACATTTTTCCCAAGTGCGTCGATTTTGGGTCGCCGACACAAGCTCGGGTCAAAAAATTTTTTTTTTCACGGTGACTCAAAACATCAATTTTAGACTCCCCTGAGTATGAAAAGTGAAACGAAAATCATTTTTGAGAAGAAAAAATTTTTGTATGGGAGGGCCCCTGCTAGAACATTTTTCCCAAGTGCGTCGATTTTGGGTCGCCGACACAAGCTCGGGACAAAAAAAATTTTTTTTCTCGGTGACTCAAAACATCAATTTTAGACTCCCCTGAGTATGAAAAGTGAAACGAAAATCATTTTTGAGAAGAAAAAATTTTTGTATGGGAGGGCCCCTGCTAGAACATATTTCCCAAGTGCGTCGATTTTGGGTCGCCGACACAAGCTCGGGTCAAAAAAATTTTTTTTTCTCGGTGACTCAAAACATCAATTTTAGACTCCCCTGAGTATGAAAAGTGAAACGAAAATCATTTTTGAGAAGAAAAAATTTTTGTATGGGAGGGCCCCTGCTAGAACATATTTCCCAAGTGCGTCGATTTTGGGTCGCCGACACAAGCTCGGGTCAAAAAAATTTTTTTTTCTCGGTGACTCAAAACATCAATTTTAGACTCCCCTGAGTATGAAAAGTGAAACGAAAATCATTTTTGAGAAGAAAAAATTTTTGTATGGGAGGGCCCCTGCTAGAACATATTTCCCAAGTGCGTCGATTTTGGGTCGCCGACACAAGCTCGGGTCAAAAAAATTTTTTTTTCTCGGTGACTCAAAACATCAATTTTAGACTCCCCTGAGTATGAAAAGTGAAACGAAAATCATTTTTGAGAAGAAAAAATTTTTGTATGGGAGGGCCCCTGCTAGAACATATTTCCCAAGTGCGTCGATTTTGGGTCGCCGACACAAGCTCGGGTCAAAAAAATTTTTTTTTCTCGGTGACTCAAAACATCAATTTTAGACTCCCCTGAGTATGAAAAGTGAAACGAAAATCATTTTTGAGAAGAAAAAATTTTTGTATGGGAGGGCCCCTGCTAGAACATTTTTCCCAAGTGCGTCGATTTTGGGTCGCCGACACAAGCTCGGGTCAAAAAAATTTTTTTTTCTCGGTGACTCAAAACATCAATTTTAGACTCCCCTGAGTATGAAAAGTGAAACGAAAATCATTTTTGAGAAGAAAAAATTTTTGTATGGGAGGGCCCCTGCTAGAACATTTTTCCCAAGTGCGTCGATTTTGGGTCGCCGACACAAGCTCGGGTCAAAAAAATTTTTTTTTCTCGGTGACTCAAAACATCAATTTTAGACTCCCCTGAGTATGAAAAGTGAAACGAAAATCATTTTTGAGAAGAAAAAATTTTTGTATGGGAGGGCCCCTGCTAGAACATTTTTCCCAAGTGCGTCGATTTTGGGTCGCCGACACAAGCTCGGGTCAAAAAAATTTTTTTTTCTCGGTGACTCAAAACATCAATTTTAGACTCCCCTGAGTATGAAAAGTGAAACGAAAATCATTTTTGAGAAGAAAAAAATTTGTATGGGAGGGCCCCTGCTAGAACATTTTTCCCAAGTAAATTCGATTTTACCCGGTGAGTCAAAAAATTTTGAAAAAAATATTTTGCCAAAATCGTGTTCATTGCCTATTATAAGGGACCAGGTCAGCTCACACGCATTTTTGGAGACCATATGGAAAGTGCGTCTGGGATTGCGGAAATTAAGTTTAGAGTGTTAAATGATGGTTTCGCAATCCCGAAAGGCTCAAAATCCACCCTAAGGTTCCCCGGGTGAAATGTGGTTTCCAAGGTGTGAGCACTATCGGTGATAGAGTTGGAATGTGATTTCCAGAGCGCAGGGCGACTGGGCTAGAGCGAAAATCATAGACAAGGGTAAGTATTGGACTGAACGACTCGAAGCAAACGAAAATCATAGACAAGGGTAATGGACTGAACGACTCGAAGCAAACGAAAACCACACACAAGAGTAATGGACTGAACAAATCGAAGCAAACGAAAATCACATACAAGAGTAATGGACTGAACGAATCGAAGCAAACGAAAACCACAGACAAGAGTAATGGAGTGAACGAATCGAAGCAAACGAAAACCACAGACAAGAGTAATAGAGTGAACGAATCGAAGCACACGAAAACCATGAACACAGGGATAACTGAGAACGAACCTACCTAACAGAGCATGTGAAAGCATGGACAAGAGTACTGAAAATCGGACCAAACCTCTAGAAGCAAACGAAAATCATGGACAAGAGTACTCAAAAACACGGACCAAACCTATCGAAGCACACGAAAACCATGAACACAGG
>NW_026453537.1:897500-902500 GCF_943734755.1 Anopheles moucheti
ATCCAGCTGGTGGTGGAAGCAGGCGAGCGCGCGATGTCCTACGGACGGACTAACAACCGGGATAAGCGCTGTCTGCTGGTTGTGGCGTTGGACGTCAGAAACGCCTTTAACACCGCCAGCTGGCAGGCGATAGCGATGGCCCTGCGTGAGAAGGAGGTTCCAGCGCAGCTGCAACTCCTGCTCCGCGACTATTTCACCGACAGGGAGCTGGTGTACGACACCCACGACGGCCCGGTGTCACGTCGGGTGACGGCAGGCGTTCCACAGGGGTCAATCCTTGGCCCGACTCTGTGGAACGTTATGTACGACGGCGTTCTGCGGATCCAGCTCCCTGAAGGGGCCACCATCGTCGGCTTTGCCGATGACATCGCCATCCTGGCCGAGGGCTGCACACCCGAGGAGTCGGCGACGGTCGCGGAGGCTGCGATCGACGCGGTGATGGGGTGGCTCGAGGCACGTCACCTTAGTCTCGCCCCCCACAAAACCGAGGTGGTTCTGATATCGAGTCTGCGTCGAGGACGTTTGGAAATTCCTGTGCGCGTCGGCGAAGTGGTCTGCACGTCAAAGCGATCGATACGCTACCTGGGGGTACAACTCCACGAGAAACTCTCGTGGAAACCGCACGTGGAAGCGGCCGCGGACAAGGCCCTCCGTGCGGTGGCGGTGGTTACCTCGGTGATGAGGAACCACAGCGGCCCCCAGGTGGCCAAGCGGCGGTTGCTGGCAGGAGTCGCTGAGTCGGTGATCCGGTACGCCTCGCCCATCTGGGCTAAGGCGACAGACATGCAGTGGTGCCGAAGACGACTGGCCCAGGTCCAGAAGCCACTGGCACGTGGGGTATCGAGTTCGTTCCGCTCGGTATCCTACGAGGTGTCAGTGGTGATGGCTGGTTTGGTGCCGTACTGGCTGGTCGTCAACGAGGACGCAAGGTGCCATAGCAGGCTGCTGGTCGAGCCTGGCGCCAGCAGGAAGGAGGTACGTGCGGCGGAGCGAGCAGCCACGATGCTGCAATGGCAGGACGCCTGGGACCGTGCGGCGGCAACACCATCGGCCAGCCGCTACTTGACGTGGGCGCACGGGATGATTCCCGACCTGCACCGGTGGACGGGACGAAAGCACGGGAAGGTGGACTTCCACCTTTCGCAGGTGCTCTCCGGACACGGATTCTTCCGGGAGTACCTGCACGTCTGCGGCTTCGCTTCGTCTCCGGAGTGTCCACGGTGCGTGGGGTCGGTCGAGTCGGTGGCCCACGTCTTGTTCGAGTGCCCCGTGTTTGAGGAGATCCGACGTGAGCTGCTGGGCTGGGGGACACCCGAGTCGGTCCAGCTTAACAACATCGCAGAGAAGCTGCTGGAGAGTGCGGAGTGGTGGGACCGCATTCAGAAAGCAGCAAAGACCATCACCACAGTGCTTCAACAGCTGTGGCGCGATGAGGAAGCGCTCACCAATGGTCGAACGGAAGCGGCTTTCGCCGAGGACCAGGAAGTGGTCCTCGAAAGTGTGGCCGCACTCTTCGGTGAGGAAGTGGAAGACGTCTTCGTAGAAGACATCACGCGGCGCGTGAACGAGTCGCGAGCAGCGCGTCAGCGATCTGCCCGCAACCGACGGCTTCGCGGCAGAGCGGAGGATCGGGCGCGAGTGCGACTGGCTGCGGACGTCGCAGCAGCACTGGCCGCCCGAGATGACGAGATACTGCGGACGGCAGTAGAGGCGGAGCGAGCGGGCCTAGCTCCTCCTCCCATACCTAGGCGTAGCAGAGGGGGACCACCTTCCCCTGAAACGGTTAGAATTCGCCATGAGCGGCGTCTATTCATGCAGCGCGCATGGCGAGCTCGGGTCCAGGCTGAGGGACCCTCGACGACGCGCCGCCGTCGGACCGCGCCTACGGAGGCGGACCTGATAAGGTCTCGGCGGAACAGACGCGAAAACGAAAGGCGCCGTCGTGCTTTGGCTGCAGGCCGACGATGGACACCCGCGGAGGAGGCTGCCGCCAGCGAGGCGGAATGGTCAGATCGATAGATGTCGGGTTGACTTCTTGAGATCTCCGAGAGGGGAAAGAATGAGTGAGTCACGCGGACTAAGCAAGCGTACGCCTTTAATATGCGGTTAAGATACGATTCAATTTAATAAAGAAATAGGGAAGAGACATCCGAAAGGGTTCGTAATGACGCATGACAAATCCCTGGCGGGCGACGTCGTGCGTCAAGAGCGTGGGTTTATGCTATTGTTTGTTAGAACATAATGTTTATGAACAATAAAACCTGCATTTGTTAAAAAAAAAAAAAAAAAAACGAAGTGGAGCTTGCGGCTTAATTTGACTCAACACGGGAAAATTTACCAGGTCCGAACTTATCGAGGTAAGACAGATTGAGAGCTCTTTCTCAAATTTAAGGGTAGTGGTGCATGGCCGTTCTTAGTTCGTGGAATGATTTGTCTGGTTAATTCCGATAACGAACGCGACTCAAACAAGCTAACTAGAACGCTGTCAGCAGTGCACCTCCGGGCGCACCTGACGTCAAGGCCGGCGGCCCCTTCACGGGCGGTCGTCGGCCACGTTTGCCCTGCTTAGCGGGACAACTTGTGTTTAGCAAGGTGAGAATGAGCGATAACAGGTCCGTGATGCCCTTAGATGTTCTGGGCTGCACGCGTGCTACAATGTGAGCAGCAGCGTGTTCTCGCCAATTGGCGCCCCCATTCCGAGAGGAACGGGAAATCACCCAAATGCTCATTTAGTTGGGATTGGGGACTGCAACGGTCCCCATGAACCTGGAATTTCTAGTAAGTGCTAGTCATTAGCTAGCGCTGATTACGTCCCTGCCCTTTGTACACACCGCCCGTCGCTACTACCGATGGATTATTTAGTGAGGTCTCTGGAGGCACACCTTCCGCGGTTCCTTCGTGAGCTGCAGCTGGCATGGCCGAAGTTGACCGAACTTGATGATTTAGAGGAAGTAAAAGTCGTAACAAGGTTTCCGTAGGTGAACCTGCGGAAGGATCATTACCGATCAATACATATATGTTGTTGTGTGAGTTGGTTAGAGAGATAGAGAAACACGGTATCAGCAGAACAAACTGCTATGTTACCTTTTGGGGGCCGCGCACGCCAATTAGACCCGCGAGAGAGGTGTGTCTATACTACGATATTGAGCGTGCGCGACCGTAGGCCAGTGGCCTTCGTACCTGTGCGCACACTCCCAATGGCAGCCATCGAACGCGTAAAGTGTGTGACACATGGGCGAAGGTAAAGACCCACTAGAACATATTTAAACACTGGCCTCGAGCGAGAGAGAACCTAATCAAGAGAACGAAAGTTGTGCAAGATCGCGCCGATGCCGCCCACATCGCGCGTCGATCAATGGGAAGGAAGACCAATGGTCATCCTTGTCCACCCTGGACGGCTTCGAAGGAACCGAGAGGTGCACGGTTACGCTGTCCGGGGAACTTAAGTTGTGAGAGATGCACCTAGCGCATAACGAAAACATAGGAGACAGTTGAACATACCAAAACCCTAGGCAGGGGATCACTCGGCTCATGGATCGATGAAGACCGCAGCTAAATGCGCGTCAGAATGTGAACTGCAGGACACATGAACACCGACACGTTGAACGCATATGGCGCATCGGACGTTTAAACCCGACCGATGCACACATTCTTGAGTGCCTACCAATTCTTGTTACACACTATTCCATAACTACAGGACGCCCGCGTACCAGCGGCACGCCTGGGCGAGCAGCACGCCCGGGAGTGTGTCGCAGGCTTGAACACACGCGTTTGGCGCACTGTGCATCATGGCGTGCTCGGACCCCTTCCGCGGGGGACCTTGGGCGCTGAAATGGTAAGGCGGTACAGTTGGCCCAGTGGGTGCGTGTCGTGTCGCACGGTTCGAACTTCGGCTATAAGACAACCTGGGAGCACCGGAAGCCCTTGAACACCTGGCTTGCCGTCTGTTGCCGGGACCCGCCGTCTGGCCGAGTCGTGTAACGCGTGCGGTACGCCCACCCGCTGGATACAAGCGAACAAGTGCGTGCTACTATTTACCATTCGGGAAAAATCCAACGTAGGCCTCAAGTGATGTGTGAGAACCCCCAGAATTTAAGCATATTAATAAGGGGAGGACAAGAAACCAACAGGGATTCCCTGAGTAGCTGCGAGCGAAACGGGATAAGCTCAGCACGTAGGGACGGCGCGTACCTCGCGTCTGTCCGATTCCGTGTACTGGACCGGTCCGTTATCTACCACTTACGGTGCAAACAGTTCAAGTTCAACTTGAAGGTGGCCCATTATCCCACAGAGGGTGATAGGCCCGTCGAACGGCACGAAAAGTGAGGTGGTAGACGGTCGGCTCCATGGAGTCGTGTTGCTTGATAGTGCAGCACTAAGTGGGAGGTAAACTCCTTCTAAAGCTAAATACCGCCATGAGACCGATAGAAAACAAGTACCGTGAGGGAAAGTTGAAAAGCACTCTGAATAGAGAGTCAAATAGTACGTGAAACTGCCTAGGGGACGCAAACCTGTTGAGCTCAATGATCCGGGCGGCGATATTCAGCGGTGGTTGGCCCTCGCCGGGTCGGCTGCCGTGCACTTATCGGTCCGCAGTAACGGACATCGCGATCCATTACAAGTGTGAGTTTATTGTTCCGGCAACGGCCCCTGGCTCGTGGTTGGCGGCTCTTTAGTACGGGTGGCTCGGCGGCCTCCCCGAGCGAGAGTCTCCGCGCCTTTCACACCGAGAGGCGCAGGGCCCGACCGAGCATTTGGTGCGCCGCTGGAAGCGTGATGGATTGGTTAGAGCGGGGTCGAGAGGGCAGGTTCTCAAGCCGGAGACCTTCGAAGCACTCACCCCCGATCTGTGATGACGCATTATGCATTGAGATACCCTCGGGACCCGTCTTGAAACACGGACCAAGAAGTCTATCTTGCGCGCAAGCCAATGGGTATTGGCGGTCCTACCCCGGGCCGCTGGACACTGGAAACCCACAGGCGTAGACAAATCGAACAGT
>NW_026453537.1:907500-910000 GCF_943734755.1 Anopheles moucheti
AAAATCATTTTTGAGAAGAAAAAATTTTTGTATGGGAGGGCCCCTGCTAGAACATTTTTCCCAAGTGCGTCGATTTTGGGTCGCCGACACAAGCTCGGGACAAAAAAAATTTTTTTTCTCGGTGACTCAAAACATCAATTTTAGACTCCCCTGAGTATGAAAAGTGAAACGAAAATCATTTTTGAGAAGAAAAAATTTTTGTATGGGAGGGCCCCTGCTAGAACATATTTCCCAAGTGCGTCGATTTTGGGTCGCCGACACAAGCTCGGGTCAAAAAAATTTTTTTTTCTCGGTGACTCAAAACATCAATTTTAGACTCCCCTGAGTATGAAAAGTGAAACGAAAATCATTTTTGAGAAGAAAAAATTTTTGTATGGGAGGGCCCCTGCTAGAACATATTTCCCAAGTGCGTCGATTTTGGGTCGCCGACACAAGCTCGGGTCAAAAAAATTTTTTTTTCTCGGTGACTCAAAACATCAATTTTAGACTCCCCTGAGTATGAAAAGTGAAACGAAAATCATTTTTGAGAAGAAAAAATTTTTGTATGGGAGGGCCCCTGCTAGAACATATTTCCCAAGTGCGTCGATTTTGGGTCGCCGACACAAGCTCGGGTCAAAAAAATTTTTTTTTCTCGGTGACTCAAAACATCAATTTTAGACTCCCCTGAGTATGAAAAGTGAAACGAAAATCATTTTTGAGAAGAAAAAATTTTTGTATGGGAGGGCCCCTGCTAGAACATTTTTCCCAAGTGCGTCGATTTTGAGTCGCCGACACAAGCTCGGGTCAAAAATTTTTTTTTTTCACGGTGACTCAAAACATCAATTTTAGACTCCCCTGAGTATGAAAAGTGAAACGAAAATCATTTTTGAGAAGAAAAAATTTTTGTATGGGAGGGCCCCTGCTAGAACATTTTTCCCAAGTGCGTCGATTTTGGGTCGCCGACACAAGCTCGGGACAAAAAAAATTTTTTTTCTCGGTGACTCAAAACATCAATTTTAGACTCCCCTGAGTATGAAAAGTGAAACGAAAATCATTTTTGAGAAGAAAAAATTTTTGTATGGGAGGGCCCCTGCTAGAACATATTTCCCAAGTGCGTCGATTTTGGGTCGCCGACACAAGCTCGGGTCAAAAAAATTTTTTTTTCTCGGTGACTCAAAACATCAATTTTAGACTCCCCTGAGTATGAAAAGTGAAACGAAAATCATTTTTGAGAAGAAAAAATTTTTGTA
Source organism: Anopheles moucheti (assembly GCF_943734755.1). Classification (NCBI taxonomy): domain Eukaryota; kingdom Metazoa; phylum Arthropoda; class Insecta; order Diptera; family Culicidae; genus Anopheles; species Anopheles moucheti. Next base: position 908,730 of record NW_026453537.1, read on the forward strand.
TGGGAGGGCCCCTGCTAGAACATATTTCCCAAGTGCGTCGATTTTGGGTCGCCGACACAAGCTCGGGTCAAAAAAATTTTTTTTTCTCGGTGACTCAAAACATCAATTTTAGACTCCCCTGAGTATGAAAAGTGAAACGAAAATCATTTTTGAGAAGAAAAAATTTTTGTATGGGAGGGCCCCTGCTAGAACATATTTCCCAAGTGCGTCGATTTTGGGTCGCCGACACAAGCTCGGGTCAAAAAAATTTTTTTTTCTCGGTGACTCAAAACATCAATTTTAGACTCCCCTGAGTATGAAAAGTGAAACGAAAATCATTTTTGAGAAGAAAAAATTTTTGTATGGGAGGGCCCCTGCTAGAACATATTTCCCAAGTGCGTCGATTTTGGGTCGCCGACACAAGCTCGGGTCAAAAAAATTTTTTTTTCTCGGTGACTCAAAACATCAATTTTAGACTCCCCTGAGTATGAAAAGTGAAACGAAAATCATTTTTGAGAAGAAAAAATTTTTGTATGGGAGGGCCCCTGCTAGAACATTTTTCCCAAGTGCGTCGATTTTGGGTCGCCGACACAAGCTCGGGTCAAAAAAATTTTTTTTTCTCGGTGACTCAAAACATCAATTTTAGACTCCCCTGAGTATGAAAAGTGAAACGAAAATCATTTTTGAGAAGAAAAAATTTTTGTATGGGAGGGCCCCTGCTAGAACATTTTTCCCAAGTGCGTCGATTTTGGGTCGCCGACACAAGCTCGGGTCAAAAAAATTTTTTTTTCTCGGTGACTCAAAACATCAATTTTAGACTCCCCTGAGTATGAAAAGTGAAACGAAAATCATTTTTGAGAAGAAAAAAATTTGTATGGGAGGGCCCCTGCTAGAACATTTTTCCCAAGTAAATTCGATTTTACCCGGTGAGTCAAAAAATTTTGAAAAAAATATTTTGCCAAAATCGTGTTCATTGCCTATTATAAGGGACCAGGTCAGCTCACACGCATTTTTGGAGACCATATGGAAAGTGCGTCTGGGATTGCGGAAATTAAGTTTAGAGTGTTAAATGATGGTTTCGCAATCCCGAAAGGCTCAAAATCCACCCTAAGGTTCCCCGGGTGAAATGTGGTTTCCAAGGTGTGAGCACTATCGGTGATAGAGTTGGAATGTGATTTCCAGAGCGCAGGGCGACTGGGCTAGAGCGAAAATCATAGACAAGGGTAAGTATTGGACTGAACGACTCGAAGCAAACGAAAATCATAGACAAGGGTAATGGACTGAACGACTCG
>NW_026453537.1:915000-917500 GCF_943734755.1 Anopheles moucheti
CTACTTGACGTGGGCGCACGGGATGATTCCCGACCTGCACCGGTGGACGGGACGAAAGCACGGGAAGGTGGACTTCCACCTTTCGCAGGTGCTCTCCGGACACGGATTCTTCCGGGAGTACCTGCACGTCTGCGGCTTCGCTTCGTCTCCGGAGTGTCCACGGTGCGTGGGGTCGGTCGAGTCGGTGGCCCACGTCTTGTTCGAGTGCCCCGTGTTTGAGGAGATCCGACGTGAGCTGCTGGGCTGGGGGACACCCGAGTCGGTCCAGCTTAACAACATCGCAGAGAAGCTGCTGGAGAGTGCGGAGTGGTGGGACCGCATTCAGAAAGCAGCAAAGACCATCACCACAGTGCTTCAACAGCTGTGGCGCGATGAGGAAGCGCTCACCAATGGTCGAACGGAAGCGGCTTTCGCCGAGGACGAGGAAGTGGTCCTCGAAAGTGTGGCCGCACTCTTCGGTGAGGAGATGGACGACGTCATCATCGAAGACATCACGCGGCGCGTGAACGAGTCGCGAGCAGCGCGTCAGCGATCTGCCCGCAACCGACGGCTTCGCGGCAGAGCGGAGGATCGGGCGCGAGTGCGACTGGCTGCGGACGTCGCAGCAGCACTGGCCGCCCGAGATGACGAGATACTGCGGACGGCAGTAGAGGCGGAGCGAGCGGGCCTAGCTCCTCCTCCCATACCTAGGCGTAGCAGAGGGGGACCACCTTCCCCTGAAACGGTTAGAATTCGCCATGAGCGGCGTCTATTCATGCAGCGCGCATGGCGAGCTCGGGTCCAGGCTGAGGGACCCTCGACGACGCGCCGCCGTCGGACCGCGCCTACGGAGGCGGACCTGATAAGGTCTCGGCGGAACAGACGCGAAAACGAAAGGCGCCGTCGTGCTTTGGCTGCAGGCCGACGATGGACACCCGCGGAGGAGGCTGCCGCCAGCGAGGCGGAATGGTCAGATCGATAGATGTCGGGTTGACTTCTTGAGATCTCCGAGAGGGGAAAGAATGAGTGAGTCACGCGGACTAAGCAAGCGTACGCCTTTAATATGCGGTTAAGATACGATTCAATTTAATAAAGAAATAGGGAAGAGACATCCGAAAGGGTTCGTAATGACGCATGACAAATCCCTGGCGGGCGACGTCGTGCGTCAAGAGCGTGGGTTTATGCTATTGTTTGTTAGAACATAATGTTTATGAACAATAAAACCTGCATTTGTTAAAAAAAAAAAAAAAACGAAGTGGAGCTTGCGGCTTAATTTGACTCAACACGGGAAAATTTACCAGGTCCGAACTTATCGAGGTAAGACAGATTGAGAGCTCTTTCTCAAATTTAAGGGTAGTGGTGCATGGCCGTTCTTAGTTCGTGGAATGATTTGTCTGGTTAATTCCGATAACGAACGCGACTCAAACAAGCTAACTAGAACGCTGTCAGCAGTGCACCTCCGGGCGCACCTGACGTCAAGGCCGGCGGCCCCTTCACGGGCGGTCGTCGGCCACGTTTGCCCTGCTTAGCGGGACAACTTGTGTTTAGCAAGGTGAGAATGAGCGATAACAGGTCCGTGATGCCCTTAGATGTTCTGGGCTGCACGCGTGCTACAATGTGAGCAGCAGCGTGTTCTCGCCAATTGGCGCCCCCATTCCGAGAGGAACGGGAAATCACCCAAATGCTCATTTAGTTGGGATTGGGGACTGCAACGGTCCCCATGAACCTGGAATTTCTAGTAAGTGCTAGTCATTAGCTAGCGCTGATTACGTCCCTGCCCTTTGTACACACCGCCCGTCGCTACTACCGATGGATTATTTAGTGAGGTCTCTGGAGGCACACCTTCCGCGGTTCCTTCGTGAGCTGCAGCTGGCATGGCCGAAGTTGACCGAACTTGATGATTTAGAGGAAGTAAAAGTCGTAACAAGGTTTCCGTAGGTGAACCTGCGGAAGGATCATTACCGATCAATACATATATGTTGTTGTGTGAGTTGGTTAGAGAGATAGAGAAACACGGTATCAGCAGAACAAACTGCTATGTTACCTTTTGGGGGCCGCGCACGCCAATTAGACCCGCGAGAGAGGTGTGTCTATACTACGATATTGAGCGTGCGCGACCGTAGGCCAGTGGCCTTCGTACCTGTGCGCACACTCCCAATGGCAGCCATCGAACGCGTAAAGTGTGTGACACATGGGCGAAGGTAAAGACCCACTAGAACATATTTAAACACTGGCCTCGAGCGAGAGAGAACCTAATCAAGAGAACGAAAGTTGTGCAAGATCGCGCCGATGCCGCCCACATCGCGCGTCGATCAATGGGAAGGAAGACCAATGGTCATCCTTGTCCACCCTGGACGGCTTCGAAGGAACCGAGAGGTGCACGGTTACGCTGTCCGGGGAACTTAAGTTGTGAGAGATGCACCTAGCGCATAACGAAAACATAGGAGACAGTTGAACATACCAAAACCCTAGGCAGGGGATCACTCGGCTCATGGATCGATGAAGACCGCAGCTAAATGCG
>NW_026453537.1:922500-930000 GCF_943734755.1 Anopheles moucheti
TCTCGCCATGACGTCTGGCCTTCCACAGTCCTATGTCCGGTATGACCCTGTGTGCCCACCGCGTGTATCTGCTGGTTGGCTCCAGCTCGTCCCACATCGCTTGCCACTCAGCTAGAGTGGCCTGCCTCTCCAGCACATGCAGCTCCTTGAGGCTCGTGCCCGTTTCCTGCTGCTTCCGGTAGCATCTGGCATCTTCCTTCACCTGGAGGCAGATGGGAATCACGCCCGCCAGGACCGTAGCCACCTCGTAGCGCACCGATATAAAGGTGCGGGCAACGGGTCTCGCGTACAGGTTCTGCACCCTGATGAGCTTACGGCGATTCCCTCGCACGTCTAACGCCTCGTGCCAGATCGGTGCAGCATACCGGAGCGTCGCATCCACCACAGCCGAGAGGAGCCGTCGCTTTCCGCACTTAGGCCCGCTGTGGTTCGCCATTAGCCGTGTGACCGCATGTGCCACACGTTTCGCCTTTGCCGTGGCGTAATCCACATGCGGCCCCCACGACATGTGGTCCTGTAAGATGACCCCCAGGTATTTGATGGTCTCTTTCGGCATTCGCTCCACTCCGTTGATATTGACCGGGTGACGGGAGTTTGCCCTTCGCATCGTGGAGATCATGACCAGCTCGGTCTTGGCCGGCGCAAGCTCAAGGTGATGAGCCTCCATCCACGAGCTGATCAAAGAAATGGCCTCTTCCGCCAAGGTAGCTGCCTCCTGTGGTGTTGTCCCAGCAGCTAGAACCACCAGGTCATCCGCAAACCCGACCGTTTCCACACCGTCCGGCAGTGTCAGCCGCAGAACGCCGTCATACATTGTATTCCAGAGGGTCGGCCCAAGAATCGACCCCTGTGGAACACCCGCCGATAGTTTTCGTCGCACTGGCCCCTCGCTCGTCTCATAGATCATTTCCCGCTCAGAGAAATAGCTGCGCAAAATTCTCTGGAGCGCTGCTGGGACGCGCTTCTCTTGGAGAGCCATCGCGATCGCCTTCCAACTGGCCGTGTTGAAGGCATTCCTGACGTCTAACGCTGCCACCATCAGACATCGAGGATCCCGGCCGTTGGTGCGATGGAACGTCCTGGCGTACTGTCCCTTCTCGATGACCCTCTCTATAGCTTGGACCGTAGAGCGTCCACGGCGGAAGCCGTATTGGTCCTGTGATAGACGAGGTGCGCTCTCATCCTCGAGATGTTCATTGAGGCGGTTCAAAACCAGTCTCTCGAACCCCTTAGGTGCCGCTCCCAGCATCAGCAGTGGACGACTTGACGACGGTTCGCCCGGTGGTTTGCCTGGTTTCGGGATGAGCGCCAGGCGTGCCACTTTCCACGATGCCGGAATCTCGCCGCTCTGCAGGACCTCATTGTAGGCCCGCACGAACGCTTCCGGGTGCTCCCTCATCGCGGTCTTCACTGCCGCGTTGGGAATTCCATCGAGGCCCGGCGCCTTTGAGGTGGCCATCCCCTCAGCGATGCAAAGGATCTCTTCACGGGTGACTGGTCGGATGGGCTCTTCGTCCTCGTCGCTTTCCGTCGCAATCGGCGGCCACTCGAACGATGGGTGGGCCGGAAAGAGGGCGTCGATGATCGGCTCCAGCACAGAACGGTCCAGTTCTGGCGGCGCTCGACTGCGCAGCTTGGCCATAACCACTCGATACCCCAACCCAAACACATCGTCCTCGACTCCGTCGATGAGCTCCTGCATGCAGCGCTCTTTGCTGCGCTGGATCTCTCGTTCCAAAGCCCTACGGTCGTCCAGCAAGCGGGCTGAAGCGGCGATACGGTCGTCGGTCTGCGTTGCTGTGCGTAGCCGGGCCTCAGCAGCTTCGCACGCATCTCGCGCCCTCGCGATTTCCGGGTTCCACCAGTATAACGTCGGAGCCTGCCGGAAATTGGTCTTGTGGATCCTCTCCATCGTTGCGTCGCACGCTTCTGTGAGCCCCCTGATCAGGCCCTCAGGTGTGCTTACATCGTCGAAACGACCGATCCCAAGCGCCAGCTTAAAACAAGCCTGATTGAATTGGCTTGTTTTGTAGCGTGTTCCCGCGTGCCGCGTCATGCCTGCTGTACCGCCGTGCCCGTTGCAGTGTGGCCGATGCTGATGTGCACGTCGGCCGCTGGTCGAAGGCAGTTTAGCGCTGAACAGCACGTAGCTGTGGTCGCTACCGGAGTATCTGCTACTCACACTCCAACTGCCTGGCTCCGCTACGCAGGGACTCGAGAAGCTCACATCGATGACGCTTTCCCGTGCAACACCGTTGCCCTTGAAAGTGGGTGTGTTCCCTCGGTTGAGCGTCCGAAGTCCGAGGTGCTCAACAACACTCAGCAAGTCCTCACCCTTCGCCGTGGTTCTTGAACTGCCCCACTCCTGGTTCCAGGCGTTAAAGTCCCCAGCCAGAACCATGGGATCCTGCCCCGTGAGCGTGAGCTCAACCGCTTCCAAGTAGTCGCCGAGTTCCGCTTGTCCGATGTTGGGGGAAACATAGCAGCTGGCAAACGTTATCCCGGCTATGGTGGCAACTACCAGCCCAGGCACCGATGAACTCCCCAGTCGTTGGATGGGGTAGCCGCCAGTCGCCACTACCGCTACGCTCTGAGCCTCGTCGACCGCCCACCGCACGCTGTCTCTAGGTGGTTTGTACAGCTCGCACGCTATCACCACCTGCGCTCCGATCTCCCTAGCCGTCTGCAGCATGATGTCCTGCGCTGCACGGCTGCGCCCGAGGTTGATCTGCAAGACCTTCAGACCTTCCGGGTGCAGGACGGGTGTCCTACTCGGTGAGGGCCCTTGCAGACCGCACAGCACACCTCCGCTGTGCAGGCTCGGGCCAGGTGACCCGGTTGGCCGCAGCGGATGCACGCAGCTGTCCGATCCACCTCGCTCCGGCAGCTGGCCCGAAGGTGACCGAATTCCAGGCACCTGAAGCACCGTTGCTCTCGCGACGTCGAAGCCTGTGCCGTCCGCACAAGGCACGAGGTGTACTTTATCAGTACATGTCGGTCCTTCAACTGCTCCGCCGCCTTCTCCGGAACGCGAACGAACGCCACCTTCGTTCCGTTCCAGGCTTTTCGCAGCTGCACGGCAGACTCCTCCACCGGCGACTGTGCAAGGCTGGCTAGAGCCAGCGCCACGTCCTGCTCCTTCGCTAAAGGGTCAATAGCGTCGACCCGGACCTCCACCATTGGCGTCACCAGTCTGGCGGCAGCTGGCTGGTCTCCCCGAGCGCACACCTCCTGCACGCATTTCAGGATCGCAGCCGTATCTGCTCCCTTCTCCACGTCCATTACCAGACGCGAACGCATGGTCCGACGTCCGACCCCCAGCTGGCTGTTGAAACGCTGCAACTCGGGAGCTGCTCGTACCAGCTGGTACACCTCGTCCCAGCTCTGGCCCTCCGCCGGTGCAACCTCGATAGCGTCCAGCTTTGTTCTACGCTGACGCTGTTGCGCCTGACCTCCACGTTGCGCACCAGATGTACTGGCCACACCTTGCTGTTGCTGCAGCTGGACCTGCGGCCGTTGCGGCTGGGGCCGTTGTTGCGGTTGCTGCCGCTGCTGCTGCTGCTGACGTTGCGGGAGCTGTGGCCACTGTTGCTGCCGCTGTAGATCAGCCGCCTGCTGACGTGGCGGCTTACGGCGCACCACCTCAACCCAGGAGCCGCCATCCGTCGTCTGAGGTGGCTTGCTCGTTGCCACCACCGCGTCCTGCTGATGTCCACGCTGCTGCGTGGCTCTTTCTGGCTGTTGCTGCACAACAGGCTGGTTATGGCCGATGGACTGCGCCACCAGCGTCGTGAGCAGCTCCCGCTCCTTTCGCAGCTCTTCCCGCAGCTGCAGGTTATCGGCGATCAGCCGCTCCTCCCGTTGTCGCGCCTCAAGACGCGCCTCACGCAGGTCCTGACGAGCCTGCTCGGCCGCCGCTTCCAGCTGTACTCGCAGGAGCGACACCTGCTCCTCCAGCTTCTTAACGACCGTGAGAAGCGTCTCGTTGTCCAGCTTTGCTTCGCTGATCATGCGTCGCACCTCGCTCGACGGGGAACCTCCACAGCCAGTCACCAACTTGGCCGCGTACTTGCTGGAGCTAGTGGCTCCGCTCACAGCAACGCCCTCCATTACAGGCGTCAACGGGACAGTGAGCCTCTTACTCGAGCTCGCTCCTGGTTTGCCTTTGCTGGCAGCACTCGACTCGTCCACCGAGGGAGTGCGCCCCCTCAAAGTCCTATCCATGGCCTTCAGAAGGCCAGCCTGCTTGGTTGGGAATTACTGGATATATATTTGCTTCTTCTGAAACAAAAACAAATATTAATTCCAGCAATAGATGATAAAAACCAATAAGGACTCAAAAAATTATTTCCAGGTTCGCCTCCTTATCCAGCGTTGAGATCACCGCCTGTCAGTATGCAACCCGCATACACCGACCCGGGTTGCCCGCTGGTACCGACGTTGAAGTCTCCCAAGCGATGCTGGTTGTTGTCTTCACTAGCCGTAATACCGGTACCGACCACCAGGTGACACCACTCGCGAAAGCTCCAGCGGTTCCCAATAGATGGCGCTCTTTGGTGTCTCCGCTAAAGCTCGCTGCCGGTGGTAGACTGCGGACTTGCTCCAGTTCACCGCGGACGTGCTGGATCGCTGTCAGGGGTTCACTGCGAACTTGTTTGACGTCGCTGTCAAGACGCGAACGCGTTCCAAGCCGCACATTCACACGCGCCGACACACCTGACGCCGCTCTGCCGCTATTTTGCACGCACTATTTTATGCACTTTTCGGCTATTTTCTTTGTATTACCGTTTATAAAACCGTTTATCGGTGCCGAAACTATGATTTAATAACGCCACTTAATGTTTTTATTCGCCTTTTCTGCGTTTTTTCCGCACTTTACTGCTCCCATACAAAATGTATGGGGAGACTTTCAACGCACTTTGCAGGCGAGCATCGTCCTGTTTCACTGATATAACGCCATAGGCGACTAAAGGGCACAATAATTAGGCACTATAAACACTTTTCCGTCCTTTTTCTGCTGTTTTTGCATGCAATTTTCACTTTTTAAGGGAGCGACACAGAAGCACGTCCTAACACTGCAAATGACAGCTACGCACACAGGGATAACTGGCTTGTGGCCGCCAAGCGTTCATAGCGACGTGGCTTTTTGATCCTTCGATGTCGGCTCTTCCTATCATTGTGAAGCAAAATTCACCAAGCGTAGGATTGTTCACCCTTTCAAGGGAACGTGAGCTGGGTTTAGACCGTCGTGAGACAGGTTAGTTTTACCCTACTGGTGTGTGCTGTTTGCCGCTATCTTAACGGAATTCCTGTGCAGTACGAGAGGAACCACAGGTACGGACCACTGGCTCAATACTAGTTCGACCGGACTTTGGTATGACGCTACGTCCGCTGGATTATGCCTGAACGCCTCTAAGGTCGTATCCAATCCGAGCTGATAGCGCTTCTCAAACCCATTAGGTGATCGGAAGCTAGCGGGCTTAACAACCCTCCGAGATCCGTCGGTGCTGCCCCGCGCACACTGACGTCTCATCCCCGCTATAGCACTAGACTGAGCCGCAACGGGCGGGAGCACGCTGCACGTGGAAGTACCTTACCACAGGGAACCCTGGTGGCTGTGTTTCCGTCGACCGTGGATACAACTAGTTTCGACACCTTCGACCGCCCGCAAACGACGGGACTACAGGCTGGGAGCTGCGAGTTGTAGAGATGCGTTCGCATCGATCCTCTCAGGCGACCCATGCTTGCTGGTGCTCGCGTTCACTTTGGGAATGGAGTGTTCGCGAGAGTGATTGTTGTGTTGTGTGTGTACAGTTGGTGCTTGCGTGCACTCCCATAGTGGAGTGTTCGCGAGCTTAAAACGCTAAGTCCCGATTAATACTCTCCTCGCAACATTATGTGCGTGGCTCCACGCCAAGTGGGATTAGCGGTGCGAAACGCGATTGGTAAAGTCGATGGTGATGTGCGTACCAACAGGCGATTTGTTAAGTCAAATGCGATCTGTGGTGCAACAGGCAATGTGTGTTTATTATCAGGTGTTGTTGGAAGTCAATACGATTTGACTTTCAAAAATTTTTCTAAGTCCCGATTTTTTTTCTCGTCGAGTAACTACAATGCACTATTTCTATCGCAGCGGACTTGTTGTTCATGGCCTTAATGATCGCGAACGAACACGTATTCGCAAAACAAATTTTGTATGAAAAAGTCACCACTCGGGTACCTCCATACAAAAGTACCAAGTTCGGGTCGAGTGGTCGATGGACGTCGAAGGTGAAAATTTTTCATCATCGAAAATTTTTTCCAAAGTTGAAGCAAATGGGCCCTAGAGTATGAAAAGTGAAACCACGGATCGATTTGAGAAATAAAAATTTTTGTATGAAAAAGTCACCACTCGGGTACCTCCATACAAAAGTACCAAGTTCGGGTCGAGTGGTCGATGGACGTCGAAGGTGAAAATTTTTCATCATCGAAAATTTTTTCCAAAGTTGAAGCAAATGGGCCCTAGAGTATGAAAAGTGAAACCACGGATCGATTTGAGAAATAAAAATTTTTTGTATGGGAGGGCACCTGGTAGAACATTTTTCCCAAGTGCGACCATTTTACCCGGTGAGTCAAAAAAAATTTTTTTTTTCACGGTGACTCAAAACATCAATTTTAGACTCCCCTGAGTATGAAAAGTGAAACGAAAATCATTTTTGAGAAGAAAAAATTTTTGTATGGGAGGGCCCCTGCTAGAACATTTTTCCCAAGTGCGTCGATTTTGGGTCGCCGACACAAGCTCGGGTCAAAAAATTTTTTTTTTCACGGTGACTCAAAACATCAATTTTAGACTCCCCTGAGTATGAAAAGTGAAACGAAAATCATTTTTGAGAAGAAAAAATTTTTGTATGGGAGGGCCCCTGCTAGAACATTTTTCCCAAGTGCGTCGATTTTGGGTCGCCGACACAAGCTCGGGACAAAAAAAATTTTTTTTCTCGGTGACTCAAAACATCAATTTTAGACTCCCCTGAGTATGAAAAGTGAAACGAAAATCATTTTTGAGAAGAAAAAATTTTTGTATGGGAGGGCCCCTGCTAGAACATATTTCCCAAGTGCGTCGATTTTGGGTCGCCGACACAAGCTCGGGTCAAAAAAATTTTTTTTTCTCGGTGACTCAAAACATCAATTTTAGACTCCCCTGAGTATGAAAAGTGAAACGAAAATCATTTTTGAGAAGAAAAAATTTTTGTATGGGAGGGCCCCTGCTAGAACATATTTCCCAAGTGCGTCGATTTTGGGTCGCCGACACAAGCTCGGGTCAAAAAAATTTTTTTTTCTCGGTGACTCAAAACATCAATTTTAGACTCCCCTGAGTATGAAAAGTGAAACGAAAATCATTTTTGAGAAGAAAAAATTTTTGTATGGGAGGGCCCCTGCTAGAACATTTTTCCCAAGTGCGTCGATTTTGGGTCGCCGACACAAGCTCGGGTCAAAAAAATTTTTTTTTCTCGGTGACTCAAA
>NW_026453537.1:935000-942500 GCF_943734755.1 Anopheles moucheti
CGTTTTTCCGAAGAAGAAAATTTTCGCCCTGATACCGTCGTGCGGGGTATCAAACGACGAGTTTTCAAGAGAGGAGTCGGGAAAATACCCCCCCACCACCATACCACCCACCCCCACCCCCCCTAGAGCGGAAAAACCACCCAGGAAGCGGTTTTTTTTTTTTTTTTTTTTTTTTTTTTTTTGCGATTTTTCCGAGGAAAACTTCATCGCCACCCCGGCAAGTGGGGTATCAGAAGAAGCGGCTCGGCGGGACGAGTCCATCGCGCACCTCCCCGTTCTTCTACCATCTTCCCTCACCTCGCCCGGGCGGAAAAACCTCTCCGTCGATCCTCGTGGCAGTCCGCTGCTGGCGTCCCTCCTTGAGGGGGAGTAAAACCAGTTTAAAGCGCGGACTCTTCCTTCCTTCTGGCGATGATGTCCACCAGTAGGAACCTTCGATCACGGTCGGGATCGACCGATAGCCGAGCACCGGTGGGCTCGAAACCGGTAGTGATGCTCAGCAGAGTGCCGGAAGGGCAGACCGCAGCCACGAGCGGTGCTCGCACGAGTGGCGTTGGCACGGCCACGGCTGTTAAAGGAGCCACGATGGAGAGGCTCATCGAGCGTCTGGAGGACGAGCTATCTCTCCTCCGTGTTCAGCTGACGGAGCAGGCTGAGCAATATAGGAAAGACCTCGCGGCGATGCAGGAGTGCCATCGCCAGGAGGTGCTCCATCTGCGAGAGGAGAACCGTAAGGAGCGGGAGATGGTCTCTGGGCTTCTTACGCAACTGGTTGTTGCGCAATCGCAGCAGCAACAGCAGCAGCAGCAGCAGCAGCAGCTGGCACAACAGCGAGAGGGTGCGGTGACGGCTACGGTGGTGCCGTCTCCGGACCAGGAAGGCGGCTCCTGGGCCGAGGTGGTGCGCCGTAAGCCGGCACGCCAGCAGCCGGCTCAGCAGCATCAGCAGCAGTGGCCGCAGCTCCAGCAACGGCAGCAGCCGCAGCGGCAACAGCAGCAACGTCCGCAGCAACATCAGAGCGGACAGCGTTCGGCTGGGCAGCCCCAGCAACAACAGTGGCGTTTGCAGGGCCAGTTGCTGCGGAAGCAGAGTAAGCAGCAGCCAGCATACCAGCAGCAGCAGTGGACGAACATGCAACAACAGCAGGAGAAGCGGCGCCCGAGACGGAAACGTCCAGATGAAATCGTCGTTGTGCCTGCCCCAGGAGTGTCCTACAAGGATATGTACGTGAAGCTCCGGACCAGTCCGCGGATAGCTGATTTCCAGCGGCAAATTGGTGTTGGCAGAAGAACGCCAAAAGACCACCTTCTGCTGCCGTTGAGCCGCGACGTTGATAGTGCCGCGCTGAAGGACATCATTCAGGAAGTCATCGGGGAGAGTGGATCTGCATCCGTCAGGACCGAGATGGCTGAGGTCGTCCTGACCGGGATTGATAACATGGTCGACGAAGAAGCTATCAAAAAGGCGATCATGACCTCTCTGGGCAAGCAGTCGTCGGTAGCTACCGTGAACCTTTGGGAGCGTCGTGATATGACGAAGCGGGCCCGCGTGCGCCTCCCACGAGCAGAAGCCGATCTCGTCAAGGACCGACGGCTGGAGCTGGGCTACACGTATTGTGCGGTGCACGAAGCCCCAAAAGTGTCGGGTCAGCTGGCTCGGTGCTTCCGGTGTTTGGAGCGGGGGCACATCGCCGCAAGATGTACTGGGGACGACCGGTCTAAGTGTTGTATACGATGCGGCGACCACAACCACAAGGCGTCGGGTTGCACCAATGACATCAAGTGTATGCTGTGCGGCGGTGCCCATCGCATCGGTGCTGCAGCTTGTGGTGCACAGCCCTCTAACTAGATGGATGTGCTCCAGATTAACGTGAACCGCAGCAGGAGCGCACAAGATCTTGCGCTCAACACGATGAGGACGGAGCGGGCGGACGTCTGCTTAATGGTGGAGCTGCATAGTGTTCCCAGGAACAACGGGAACTGGGTGGCGGACAGGGACGGGAAGGTGGCCATCATAGCCAGCAGCGAGTCTTATCCGGTTCAGCAGGTGGTCTCCGTGACGCAGTCTGGGATCGCGGCTGCCCGGATCAACGGCGTCCTGTTCATTTGCTGCTATGTGTCGCCTTCAGCGGGTGTTCCAGAGTTCGAGGAGATCATGCAGCGCATCGAAGTGGTAGCGAGAGGTCACTCGCACGTCGTCATGGCAGGGGACCTTAACGCGTGGCATAACGCTTGGGGTAGCGGCCGCACCAACGCAAAGGGCGAGATTGTGGTCCAGCTCGTCGACAGCTTGGGGCTGGAGGTGTTAAACACCGGCACCGCCCCAACCTTCCTGGGCAACGGAGTGGCTCGTCCGAGCGTGGTGGATGTTGCCTTCGCCAGTCGCAGCATCGCCGGAGCTAACACCTTTCCGGAGCATCGATGGAGGATAATGAGCCGGTACTCGTACAGCGACCACGTGTACATTCGGTTTGCTGTGGGGGAGTTTCTTCAGCGGCCAGCGGCAGATCGTCGTCGACAGGAGAGTCCTTCTACGCGAGAAAGCGGCACGAGATGGCGTACCCGTCAGTTTGACGCCCGGCTTTTCGACGTGGCGCTCGACGTAGCATCGTTCGCAGAGCGGGTTACAAGTGCGGGAAGCTTGGAGAGGGTCCTGACGGAAGCCTGCGATGGAACCATGGCGCGAGTGTTCCCTTCGCAAGGCCATTCGGGACGACCTGCTTATTGGTGGACGCCAGCGATCGAGGCCTTGTGTGAGGACTGCCGCCTCGCTAAGGATCGCTTCGAAGCCGCAACCAACGAGGCAGAGCAGCTCGCCGCAGCCAGCGATCTCCTTCAGGTGCGGACCGCCCTGGAGACAGCTATCACCACCAGCAAGAGAACGCACTTCGACGAGATGCTGCAGGGGCTCGCGGACGACGAGACGGGACAGTGGTTCCGTAACGTGCTAAGCCGCCTCCGTGGAAGCTGGACAGCGAGGGAGCGCGACCCATCGGTTCTGGAGGGCGTCGTCTCCACTCTGTTCCCCCAGCATCCTCCAGTTGACTGGCCTTCGTCGTCAAGCCAAGTCCTGGAGAGAGGGGAAGAGGAACCAGTTCGGGCCGTCTCAACGCAGGAGCTGCTGGACATCGCGAGCTCACTGAACCCGCGGAAGGCCCCAGGTCTGGACGGTGTGCCGAATGCCGCTCTGACTGCCGCCATTCGGAAGCATCCGGAGGTCTTTCGTGACATGTTCCAGGAATGCTTGGACAGCGAGCGGTTCCCGGATGAATGGAAGAGACAGAAGCTGGCCCTTGTCCCCAAGCCGGGCAAGCCACCGGGACTCGCTTCTTCTGCGCGCCCGATCCTGCTGCTGAACAACCCGGGAAAGGTATATGAGCGGATGCTGCTGACGCGGATCAACGACGTCGTGGAGGACTTGGATTCGCCAAGGTTGGCGGAAAACCAGTTCGGGTTCCGGAAGGGCCGTTCGACTGTACAGGCGATCCAACTGGTGGTGGATGCAGGCCGTCGCGCGATGTCATTCGGACGGACAAACAACCGGGACAAGCGCTGCCTCCTGGTTGTTGCACTGGACGTGCGCAACGCATTCAACACTGCCAGCTGGCAGTGCATCGCTGCTGCGCTCGAGGACAAGGGCGTGCCGAGGCAGATCCGCAACATCCTGAAGGACTATTTCACCGACAGGGAGCTCGTCTATGACACCGCAGACGGGCCCGTTACACGTCGAGTGACTGCAGGTGTTCCACAGGGGTCCATCCTGGGCCCGACACTGTGGAACATTATGTATGACGGCGTGTTACGGGTCGAGCTCCCCGAAGGGGCCAGCGTCATCGGCTTTGCGGACGATATTGCGGTCCTGGCACAGGGGTGCACACCAGAGGAGGCGGCATCTGTAGCTGAACAGGCGGTGGACGCGATCGCGGCCTGGATGGAGGACCATCACCTGCAGCTCGCTCCGGAGAAGACCGAGGGCGTGATGATCTCCAGCCTGCGGAGAGGTGAACTGAGGGTGCCGTTCCGCGTCGGAGACACCATCATCCACAGTAAGCAGTCGATCCGGTACCTGGGGGTCCAGATCCACGACCACCTTTCGTGGAAGCCACACGTGGAGCTGTCGACGGCCAAAGCCCTCCGCGTGGTAGGCGTGGTCACCTCAGTCATGAGAAACCACAGTGGACCCCAGGTGGCCAAGCGTCGGTTGTTGGCGGCGGTGGCGGAGTCGATCGTCCGGTATGCTGCCCCCGTGTGGTCTGAGGCGACGGATCTGCAGTGGTGCCGACGGAAGCTGGCCCAGGTGCAGAAGCCCCTGGCACGTGGCGTCACCAGCTCGTTCGTGTCGGTGGCATACGAGACCGGAGTCGTGCTAGCAGGCCTTGTGCCGTTCAGGCTGCTGGTGCGAGAGGACGCAAGGTGCCATCGGAGGCTCCTAGCTGCTCCGGGTGCCAGCCGCAAGGACATCCGGCTGGAGGAGCGGCAGAGGACTCTGCAGGAGTGGCAGAGAGCATGGGACGAGGCGGCCGCAGCATCAACGGCCAGTCGGTACGTGGTTTGGGCCCACCGAGTGATCCCGGACCTGCACCAGTGGATGGGAAGGCGGCATGGAGAGGTGGATTTCCACCTCTCGCAGGTGTTAACCGGGCACGGTTTCTTCCGGGAATACCTCCATGTCTGCGGTTTTGCCCCATCGGCGGAGTGCCCACGGTGCCCGGGGTCTGTCGAGTCGGTGGCCCACGTGCTGTTCCGGTGCGAGGTGTTCCAGGACATCCGAGTGGAGCTGCTGGGGTACGGCACCAGCGACCCGGTCAACGAGGACAACATGGGCATGAAGTTGCTGGAGAGCCCCGAGCGGTGGAACAACATCCAGGAAGCTGCTCGCAGAATCACGAAGGTGTTACAGCAGCTCTGGCGCGAGGATGAGCTGCAGCTCAACCTTCGTGCACATCTCGAATCGCAACCGGCGATAACATCAGCAGACGACGCTGGTGCACAGGATGGCGAGCAGGTGTCTGTCGACGGGGTGGCGGACCTCTTCCGGGTCAACCGAGGTCGAGCCAGCCGAAACAGAAGAGGTCGTCGAAGGGCTGAAGAACGGGCGGAAGTGCGCCTTGCATCCGCACTGGCAGCAGCTGAACGTGATCGTGAGAGGATCATTCTGATGGCGGCGGTGCAGGCGGAGGAAGCAGGAGAAGCGCCACCACCCATCCCCACACGAGGACGCGGACTGCCTCCTTCTCCGAGTACCTTGAGAGCGCGACATGAGCGAAGACTCTACCTACAGCGGGTCTATCGTCAACGAGCGAGGGAAGGGACTCTACCACCAGTCCCACGAGGTAGAAGCCGGCGGAGTCGGACAGCCCCTTCGGAGGCGGACATCATCCGGCGGCGTGTGAGAAGACGAGAGATGGAGCGGCTACGTCGAACATCACGAAGGGAGCCGTCCAACCAGGGGGTGCGTGAGGTGCTATCTGCAGACTCCCTGGCATCTATCACGGAATCTACTACTTCCGGCCGATAAGCGAGGGGAATTTCGGGGGTGGAAAGTAAATAGAGGAACGGCATTATCGAATGCGATGGGAGACCCATACGATTAATGGAATTAATAAAGGCGATGCCACGTGCGCTTAATACTCCTGGTCCCAAGCCCCGCTAGGGAACGGGTCCAGGAGGGGGAGACAAGGGATAGATATAAGTTTAATTTTAAGCTTTTGTACAAATAAATCCCTTGAGTGTTAACAAAAAAAAAAAAAAAACGAAGTGGAGCTTGCGGCTTAATTTGACTCAACACGGGAAAATTTACCAGGTCCGAACTTATCGAGGTAAGACAGATTGAGAGCTCTTTCTCAAATTTAAGGGTAGTGGTGCATGGCCGTTCTTAGTTCGTGGAATGATTTGTCTGGTTAATTCCGATAACGAACGCGACTCAAACAAGCTAACTAGAACGCTGTCAGCAGTGCACCTCCGGGCGCACCTGACGTCAAGGCCGGCGGCCCCTTCACGGGCGGTCGTCGGCCACGTTTGCCCTGCTTAGCGGGACAACTTGTGTTTAGCAAGGTGAGAATGAGCGATAACAGGTCCGTGATGCCCTTAGATGTTCTGGGCTGCACGCGTGCTACAATGTGAGCAGCAGCGTGTTCTCGCCAATTGGCGCCCCCATTCCGAGAGGAACGGGAAATCACCCAAATGCTCATTTAGTTGGGATTGGGGACTGCAACGGTCCCCATGAACCTGGAATTTCTAGTAAGTGCTAGTCATTAGCTAGCGCTGATTACGTCCCTGCCCTTTGTACACACCGCCCGTCGCTACTACCGATGGATTATTTAGTGAGGTCTCTGGAGGCACACCTTCCGCGGTTCCTTCGTGAGCTGCAGCTGGCATGGCCGAAGTTGACCGAACTTGATGATTTAGAGGAAGTAAAAGTCGTAACAAGGTTTCCGTAGGTGAACCTGCGGAAGGATCATTACCGATCAATACATATATGTTGTTGTGTGAGTTGGTTAGAGAGATAGAGAAACACGGTATCAGCAGAACAAACTGCTATGTTACCTTTTGGGGGCCGCGCACGCCAATTAGACCCGCGAGAGAGGTGTGTCTATACTACGATATTGAGCGTGCGCGACCGTAGGCCAGTGGCCTTCGTACCTGTGCGCACACTCCCAATGGCAGCCATCGAACGCGTAAAGTGTGTGACACATGGGCGAAGGTAAAGACCCACTAGAACATATTTAAACACTGGCCTCGAGCGAGAGAGAACCTAATCAAGAGAACGAAAGTTGTGCAAGATCGCGCCGATGCCGCCCACATCGCGCGTCGATCAATGGGAAGGAAGACCAATGGTCATCCTTGTCCACCCTGGACGGCTTCGAAGGAACCGAGAGGTGCACGGTTACGCTGTCCGGGGAACTTAAGTTGTGAGAGATGCACCTAGCGCATAACGAAAACATAGGAGACAGTTGAACATACCAAAACCCTAGGCAGGGGATCACTCGGCTCATGGATCGATGAAGACCGCAGCTAAATGCGCGTCAGAATGTGAACTGCAGGACACATGAACACCGACACGTTGAACGCATATGGCGCATCGGACGTTTAAACCCGACCGATGCACACATTCTTGAGTGCCTACCAATTCTTGTTACACACTATTCCATAACTACAGGACGCCCGCGTACCAGCGGCACGCCTGGGCGAGCAGCACGCCCGGGAGTGTGTCGCAGGCTTGAACACACGCGTTTGGCGCACTGTGCATCATGGCGTGCTCGGACCCCTTCCGCGGGGGACCTTGGGCGCTGAAATGGTAAGGCGGTACAGTTGGCCCAGTGGGTGCGTGTCGTGTCGCACGGTTCGAACTTCGGCTATAAGACAACCTGGGAGCACCGGAAGCCCTTGAACACCTGGCTTGCCGTCTGTTGCCGGGACCCGCCGTCTGGCCGAGTCGTGTAACGCGTGCGGTACGCCCACCCGCTGGATACAAGCGAACAAGTGCGTGCTACTATTTACC
>NW_026453537.1:947500-955000 GCF_943734755.1 Anopheles moucheti
TCACGTGTGGCACCCAGGAGAGGTGGTCCTGGAGCCTCACCCCCAAGTATTTCAGGGTACGTGTGTATGGGACGACCACGCCGCCAACGGTGATACTGATCCCAACCGGAGGTTTTTTTAGACTGGAAATAATAGTCATTTCCGTCTTGGCGTGTGCCAGCTCCAAGTGGTGCTCGCGCAACCACCGGTCTACTGCTGACACCGCCTCCTCCGCTGTAGCTGCTGCTGATGTTGGAGTTGTGCCTGGTGCGAGAAGAACGAGATCGTCCGCGTAGCCAATGATCTCGGCACCAGGCGGCAGCGGGACGCTGAGCACGCCGTCATACATCACGTTCCACAGGGTCGGGCCCAGGATGGACCCCTGTGGAACCCCAGCAGAGATGGGACGTACGACGGGGCCCTCCCGTGTGTCGAACAGCAGCTCACGCCCCTGAAAGTATGACCGGATGATGTTAACAAGCAGTGACGGAACTCGTTTGGCGCGCAACGACTCGGCTATACACTGCCAGCTTGCCGTGTTGAAGGCGTTGCGGATATCCAACGCAACCACCATCAGGCAGCGCTTGTCTGCGGCGTTGGTGCGGCCAAATGACATGGCCCTTCTGCCCGCGTCGACAACGCGCTCGATCGCGCTGATCGTCGAGCGCCCCTTGCGGAAGCCGTACTGGGCGCCAGAGAGCTGCGGAGAGTCCACGTCCTCGAGGTGTAGGTTGAGGCGGTTCAAAATGAGCCTCTCCAGCACTTTGCCCAGTGCGTCCAGCATGCATAAAGGCCGGTAAGATGCGCTCTCGCCCGGAGGCTTGCCAGGCTTAGGTAGCAGCACCAGGCGCTGCCTCTTCCACTGCGGTGGAAACGTACCGCGGGTAAGGCAGTCCTGGTACACACGGCAGAAGACCTCCGGATACCTCCTGATCGCCGCCTTAACCGCAGCGTTCGGGATGCCGTCCAGGCCAGGGGCCTTCCTCGAGCTCATGTCGGCGACGATGGCCAACAGCTCGTCGCAGGTCACGTCAGCGACTGTGACCCCGTCCGAGTCAGCGTCGTCGTTCGCGTCAGGCCACGAGACCGGTGGATGGACCGGGAACAGGTCGGAGACGATCCGTTCCAGCTCGACACGGTCGGTCTCAGGCGGCACACGACTGCCACGCAGCCGAGACGTCACCACCCTGTATCCCGCACCGAACACGTTCTCCTCGGCGATGCTGATGAGGCTTTCGAACTCCTGCCGCTTGCTGGCTCGAATCGCCTTCTCGAGGTTGCGCTTCGCCGTGCGATGATCGGCCGCCGCGATGCTACGCCCCTCCAGGTCGATGGTGTGCCTGAGCCGCTCACGCGCAGCCAGACAAATCCCGCGTAGACGCTCCACTTCAGGCGACCACCAATATACATCTCGATGAGGATCGCTGTGTAGCCGAGAAACCCGCTGCATGGTGATGTCGCACGCTTCCGTAAGAGCGGACACCATGCCCGCATCAGTCGCAGCCAGCTCGACGAAGTTCACATCTTCAAGTGCGTGAAGGAAAGAGGCTTCGTTAAACTGCTTCGTCTTCCACCGCTTGCCAGCGCATGGCGCGCGCTGCCGGCTGGCCTGTGGATCACGCCGTGACGACCGCTGCGACTGACCCTGCTGAGAGTGCTGCGCATCCCTCTGCAACTGTACGGGTCCCTCCACCTCGAACCTGATGAGCTGGTGATCGGACCGGGGGAATGGGAGCACCTCCCAAGCCCCTGCCCTGACGATCGACGGGCTGGCAAAGGTGACATCAATCACGCTGGACACAGCTGCTCCTCTGCCGATGAACGTTGGCTCGTTACCTCGATTGAGCGTTGACAGCCCCATCCGCTCGACCAGGTTCCACAGCTCAATGCCGCGCGGTTCAGTCCTCGCGCTGCCCCACTCCGTGTGCCAGGCGTTGAAGTCGCCGGCAATGACGACTCGGGAGTGGGCAGCGGTCTCGAGTTCCACGGCTTCGAGGAACTGCTCGAACTCGCGCGTGGGACGACGTGGTGGCGCATAGCAGCAGATGAAAGTCACCCCAGCCACCTGGGCAGCCACCAGACCGGGCACTGCACTGCTCCACACCCGTTGTATTGGGTGTGATCCGGTGGCCACCACTGCAGTCCTCCTCGCCCCGTCGTATGCCCAGTTCCCATTGTGGGAGGGCGGCCTGTACATGTCCGACAGAAGCAGGACGTCGGCCCGATGTTCACGCGCTGCTTGCAGCGCAAGATCCTGCCCTGCCTGACAGTGGTCCACATTGAGCTGCAGCACCCTTACTGCGAAGAGGCTGCCGAGCGGACGCACGTACTATGGCCCACGCGGTGGGGACCACCGCAGACGGCACACTTCACCTCTGCGCTGCAGGTGCCGGCCCGATGACCGTCGACGCCGCAGCGAATGCAGACGTGTTGCCGATCAACGGTTGATCGGCAATCGCGCGCCACGTGACCGCGCTCCAGACAGCGGTAGCAACGAAGTCGCGCCGTTGGAGTGGCCGGAGCTTCCTTCGCCGTGCTTATGCAATCGCACAGCGCCATTCGCCGCCCCACGAGCTGCTTGGCGACCTTAGCCGGAAGGCGAACGCGAGCCCGCTTTGTGCCGTCCTGAAGCTGCCACATGCTGACGGACGCGATGCCAGCACAGCCCTGCAGCTCCTTGTCGAGCACCTCCTTTAGATCAGCCTCCTGCGCCAACGGGTCGACGTGGCAGACGATGAGCTCGCTCATCTCCGTGACCAGTCTGGCCACTCCAGCATCCCCGACAATTCGCTGCACGTCTCGCAGCACCAGAGCGGAATTTGCCGACCGACTCAGCTCCATCCGCAGGAGAGCTGCGTGTGTTCGGCGGCCAATAAGGATATGGCCCACCAAGTCTTTGTATTCCGCCTCCTCCTTAATTGTGCGCCGGATCTTCGCATAAACGGAGTCCCAGGTTTGGCCCTCCGCTGGCGCGACCTCCACCAAGTCCTGTCGCAAACGACGCGACTTTCGCTGCTGTTGTGGCTGCTGCGGACGCTGCTGCTGCTGCTGCAGTCGGCTGTGCAACAGCTGACCTTTCAGCTGCCACTGCTGCTGCTGACGTTGCTGTTGCGGCTGACCCATCTGTGGGGGGCGATGCACCATGCCCTCCTGATGCGATTGATGCCGCTGCTGCTGCTGTTGCTGGCACTGCTGCTGCACCTGCCGATGCTGCTGGGCCGGCTGCTGGCGTGCCGGCTTACGGCGCACCACTTCGGCCCAGGAGCCGCCTTCCTGGTCCGGAGACGGCACCACCGTAGCCGTCACCGCACCCGCTGCCTGTTGCTGCTGCTGTCTCTGCTGCTGGCTGCCCTGCTGATGGCGCTGCTGACGCTCCGCCTTCAGCTCCTCGCGAAGAGCAGCCACCTCCAACCAGGCCCGCTCTTCGCGTTGGCGTGCCTCCTCCTTCGTGGTCTTCAAGCTCTCCTTGGCCTCAGATGCCATCTCCTGCATCTGAGCGCGCAAGAGGGAGAGCTCCTGCCGAAGCGACCGGACCAGCTCGCGAAGCTCCTCATTCACTGCCTCGAAGCTTTGCGCCGTCAACGTACGGGGTGACGACTCAATCGCAGACATCGCAGACATCGTGGTGACTCTGGAGAGCACCACCTTCGGCTCTATTGTGCTGCTGAGCCGCGTATCGGTAGAGGTTGCTCGTCCTCTAAGCGGCCTAAGCGAACGCTGGTCGCTTGCCCCAGACCCTGATGACGTGGGCATGGTGGGAGGCTAATAACCTCCCACCTGGAGCAGGAATACGTCAGCCACGGACTCGCTGGGTGTTGAATTGGCAGGCGAGAGTGGTCAGGGTGATGTTACTCTACTCGTGGCAGCCTTTGCGTATTTATTGGGGTTTTTCCCGATTTTTTCCACGTGATTTTCTCAAAAAACCGGAATTCGAGCAGTTTCGAGCTCGATAAAAAATTCCGAATCGAGCAGATTCGAGCTGCCGATGCCCCCCCACAGCTTCCCCAAATTTTCTGCGTCCTTTCTTATTTCGAGCAGTTTTTCGAGTAGAAACCGCCAATTCAAAAAATTGTCTGTTGGGGACTGCTCACTTTTCAAAATTCGTCAGCTGGGTCATATGTGTCACCCGGATGTCACCAAAAAATGTCAAAAAATTTTTCCGCGATTTTCACTGTTTTTCCGTTTGGATCTTATCAAACACGTTAAAACAATTACAGCGGTGAAAACCGCACGCAAATCCGATAAAAACTCGCAGAGTTATAGGCGATTTTTTAATAAACACCGTCGCTCGAAAACACGTGCTCCGGCGGTAGCACCCCTTGCACTTTTTTGCCACGTTGTTTTCGGCAATTTTCGTCCGTTTTCCGTCCGGTTTTTTGCCTTAACGCGATCATGGGCACATAAACTATCGTTTTCGGCCACTTCCGGCCCGTGGGGACCGGAATTTTGCACAAATTCGCGACACGCACTGTTGTTGTTGTTGTTGTTGTTGTGTTTCTTTGCGCAAAATTGCAACTCCGTGTATTACTATAATTTTCGCTGGCAAACACTGTTTTTCAACAGAAAATCGTTTATTGGCACCTGATAAACGTATTTCACCGCAAACCGCGTTGAAAATGGCCTATTATAAGCGTTTTTCCGGCGGAAATAGTTCCCCATACAAAATGTATGGGGAAATGTTTATGCTTGTTTTCCGCGTTATTGCATCGATTTTGAAGCGGTTTTCGCACGAATCACTTAAAACGTACTCTTATCAACGATTTATCACCAAAGTCCAGTCGCTATAAGGGATTTTTGCACAAAAATTGTTATTCTCACTGCGGAGCAAACACACCATGTCTGAAGAGCTCGACTGCTCGAATACACACACAGGGATAACTGGCTTGTGGCCGCCAAGCGTTCATAGCGACGTGGCTTTTTGATCCTTCGATGTCGGCTCTTCCTATCATTGTGAAGCAAAATTCACCAAGCGTAGGATTGTTCACCCTTTCAAGGGAACGTGAGCTGGGTTTAGACCGTCGTGAGACAGGTTAGTTTTACCCTACTGGTGTGTGCTGTTTGCCGCTATCTTAACGGAATTCCTGTGCAGTACGAGAGGAACCACAGGTACGGACCACTGGCTCAATACTAGTTCGACCGGACTTTGGTATGACGCTACGTCCGCTGGATTATGCCTGAACGCCTCTAAGGTCGTATCCAATCCGAGCTGATAGCGCTTCTCAAACCCATTAGGTGATCGGAAGCTAGCGGGCTTAACAACCCTCCGAGATCCGTCGGTGCTGCCCCGCGCACACTGACGTCTCATCCCCGCTATAGCACTAGACTGAGCCGCAACGGGCGGGAGCACGCTGCACGTGGAAGTACCTTACCACAGGGAACCCTGGTGGCTGTGTTTCCGTCGACCGTGGATACAACTAGTTTCGACACCTTCGACCGCCCGCAAACGACGGGACTACAGGCTGGGAGCTGCGAGTTGTAGAGATGCGTTCGCATCGATCCTCTCAGGCGACCCATGCTTGCTGGTGCTCGCGTTCACTTTGGGAATGGAGTGTTCGCGAGAGTGATTGTTGTGTTGTGTGTGTACAGTTGGTGCTTGCGTGCACTCCCATAGTGGAGTGTTCGCGAGCTTAAAACGCTAAGTCCCGATTAATACTCTCCTCGCAACATTATGTGCGTGGCTCCACGCCAAGTGGGATTAGCGGTGCGAAACGCGATTGGTAAAGTCGATGGTGATGTGCGTACCAACAGGCGATTTGTTAAGTCAAATGCGATCTGTGGTGCAACAGGCAATGTGTGTTTATTATCAGGTGTTGTTGGAAGTCAATACGATTTGACTTTCAAAAATTTTTCTAAGTCCCGATTTTTTTTCTCGTCGAGTAACTACAATGCACTATTTCTATCGCAGCGGACTTGTTGTTCATGGCCTTAATGATCGCGAACGAACACGTATTCGCAAAACAAATTTTGTATGAAAAAGTCACCACTCGGGTACCTCCATACAAAAGTACCAAGTTCGGGTCGAGTGGTCGATGGACGTCGAAGGTGAAAATTTTTCATCATCGAAAATTTTTTCCAAAGTTGAAGCAAATGGGCCCTAGAGTATGAAAAGTGAAACCACGGATCGATTTGAGAAATAAAAATTTTTGTATGAAAAAGTCACCACTCGGGTACCTCCATACAAAAGTACCAAGTTCGGGTCGAGTGGTCGATGGACGTCGAAGGTGAAAATTTTTCATCATCGAAAATTTTTTCCAAAGTTGAAGCAAATGGGCCCTAGAGTATGAAAAGTGAAACCACGGATCGATTTGAGAAATAAAAATTTTTTGTATGGGAGGGCACCTGGTAGAACATTTTTCCCAAGTGCGACCATTTTACCCGGTGAGTCAAAAAAAATTTTTTTTTTCACGGTGACTCAAAACATCAATTTTAGACTCCCCTGAGTATGAAAAGTGAAACGAAAATCATTTTTGAGAAGAAAAAATTTTTGTATGGGAGGGCCCCTGCTAGAACATTTTTCCCAAGTGCGTCGATTTTGGGTCGCCGACACAAGCTCGGGTCAAAAAATTTTTTTTTTCACGGTGACTCAAAACATCAATTTTAGACTCCCCTGAGTATGAAAAGTGAAACGAAAATCATTTTTGAGAAGAAAAAATTTTTGTATGGGAGGGCCCCTGCTAGAACATTTTTCCCAAGTGCGTCGATTTTGGGTCGCCGACACAAGCTCGGGACAAAAAAAATTTTTTTTCTCGGTGACTCAAAACATCAATTTTAGACTCCCCTGAGTATGAAAAGTGAAACGAAAATCATTTTTGAGAAGAAAAAATTTTTGTATGGGAGGGCCCCTGCTAGAACATATTTCCCAAGTGCGTCGATTTTGGGTCGCCGACACAAGCTCGGGTCAAAAAAATTTTTTTTTCTCGGTGACTCAAAACATCAATTTTAGACTCCCCTGAGTATGAAAAGTGAAACGAAAATCATTTTTGAGAAGAAAAAATTTTTGTATGGGAGGGCCCCTGCTAGAACATATTTCCCAAGTGCGTCGATTTTGGGTCGCCGACACAAGCTCGGGTCAAAAAAATTTTTTTTTCTCGGTGACTCAAAACATCAATTTTAGACTCCCCTGAGTATGAAAAGTGAAACGAAAATCATTTTTGAGAAGAAAAAATTTTTGTATGGGAGGGCCCCTGCTAGAACATATTTCCCAAGTGCGTCGATTTTGGGTCGCCGACACAAGCTCGGGTCAAAAAAATTTTTTTTTCTCGGTGACTCAAAACATCAATTTTAGACTCCCCTGAGTATGAAAAGTGAAACGAAAATCATTTTTGAGAAGAAAAAATTTTTGTATGGGAGGGCCCCTGCTAGAACATATTTCCCAAGTGCGTCGATTTTGGGTCGCCGACACAAGCTCGGGTCAAAAAAATTTTTTTTTCTCGGTGACTCAAAACATCAATTTTAGACTCCCCTGAGTATGAAAAGTGAAACGAAAATCATTTTTGAGAAGAAAAAATTTTTGTATGGGAG
>NW_026453537.1:965000-972500 GCF_943734755.1 Anopheles moucheti
CGTGGGCACTGGAAGAAGGCATGCTCTGCCGATTCCGGCACTCCCGGACACCTTCTACACTCCACCGAGGGCGCCAGGTGGCGCGAGTGCAAGTACTCGTGGAAAAAGCCATGCCCGGACAGCACCTGTGCAAGGTAGAACGTCATCTCGCCATGACGTCTGGCCTTCCACAGTCCTATGTCCGGTATGACCCTGTGTGCCCACCGCGTGTATCTGCTGGTTGGCTCCAGCTCGTCCCACATCGCTTGCCACTCAGCTAGAGTGGCCTGCCTCTCCAGCACATGCAGCTCCTTGAGGCTCGTGCCCGTTTCCTGCTGCTTCCGGTAGCATCTGGCATCTTCCTTCACCTGGAGGCAGATGGGAATCACGCCCGCCAGGACCGTAGCCACCTCGTAGCGCACCGATATAAAGGTGCGGGCAACGGGTCTCGCGTACAGGTTCTGCACCCTGATGAGCTTACGGCGATTCCCTCGCACGTCTAACGCCTCGTGCCAGATCGGTGCAGCATACCGGAGCGTCGCATCCACCACAGCCGAGAGGAGCCGTCGCTTTCCGCACTTAGGCCCGCTGTGGTTCGCCATTAGCCGTGTGACCGCATGTGCCACACGTTTCGCCTTTGCCGTGGCGTAATCCACATGCGGCCCCCACGACATGTGGTCCTGTAAGATGACCCCCAGGTATTTGATGGTCTCTTTCGGCATTCGCTCCACTCCGTTGATATTGACCGGGTGACGGGAGTTTGCCCTTCGCATCGTGGAGATCATGACCAGCTCGGTCTTGGCCGGCGCAAGCTCAAGGTGATGAGCCTCCATCCACGAGCTGATCAAAGAAATGGCCTCTTCCGCCAAGGTAGCTGCCTCCTGTGGTGTTGTCCCAGCAGCTAGAACCACCAGGTCATCCGCAAACCCGACCGTTTCCACACCGTCCGGCAGTGTCAGCCGCAGAACGCCGTCATACATTGTATTCCAGAGGGTCGGCCCAAGAATCGACCCCTGTGGAACACCCGCCGATAGTTTTCGTCGCACTGGCCCCTCGCTCGTCTCATAGATCATTTCCCGCTCAGAGAAATAGCTGCGCAAAATTCTCTGGAGCGCTGCTGGGACGCGCTTCTCTTGGAGAGCCATCGCGATCGCCTTCCAACTGGCCGTGTTGAAGGCATTCCTGACGTCTAACGCTGCCACCATCAGACATCGAGGATCCCGGCCGTTGGTGCGATGGAACGTCCTGGCGTACTGTCCCTTCTCGATGACCCTCTCTATAGCTTGGACCGTAGAGCGTCCACGGCGGAAGCCGTATTGGTCCTGTGATAGACGAGGTGCGCTCTCATCCTCGAGATGTTCATTGAGGCGGTTCAAAACCAGTCTCTCGAACCCCTTAGGTGCCGCTCCCAGCATCAGCAGTGGACGACTTGACGACGGTTCGCCCGGTGGTTTGCCTGGTTTCGGGATGAGCGCCAGGCGTGCCACTTTCCACGATGCCGGAATCTCGTCGCTCTGCAGGACCTCATTGTAGGCCCGCACGAACGCTTCCGGGTGCTCCCTCATCGCGGTCTTCACTGCCGCGTTGGGAATTCCATCGAGGCCCGGCGCCTTTGAGGTGGCCATCCCCTCAGCGATGCAAAGGATCTCTTCACGGGTGACTGGTCGGATGGGCTCTTCGTCCTCGTCGCTTTCCGTCGCAATCGGCGGCCACTCGAACGATGGGTGGGCCGGAAAGAGGGCGTCGATGATCGGCTCCAGCACAGAACGGTCCAGTTCTGGCGGCGCTCGACTGCGCAGCTTGGCCATAACCACTCGATACCCCAACCCAAACACATCGTCCTCGACTCCGTCGATGAGCTCCTGCATGCAGCGCTCTTTGCTGCGCTGGATCTCTCGTTCCAAAGCCCTACGGTCGTCCAGCAAGCGGGCTGAAGCGGCGATACGGTCGTCGGTCTGCGTTGCTGTGCGTAGCCGGGCCTCAGCAGCTTCGCACGCATCTCGCGCCCTCGCGATTTCCGGGTTCCACCAGTATAACGTCGGAGCCTGCCGGAAATTGGTCTTGTGGATCCTCTCCATCGTTGCGTCGCACGCTTCTGTGAGCCCCCTGATCAGGCCCTCAGGTGTGCTTACATCGTCGAAACGACCGATCCCAAGCGCCAGCTTAAAACAAGCCTGATTGAATTGGCTTGTTTTGTAGCGTGTTCCCGCGTGCCGCGTCATGCCTGCTGTACCGCCGTGCCCGTTGCAGTGTGGCCGATGCTGATGTGCACGTCGGCCGCTGGTCGAAGGCAGTTTAGCGCTGAACAGCACGTAGCTGTGGTCGCTACCGGAGTATCTGCTACTCACACTCCAACTGCCTGGCTCCGCTACGCAGGGACTCGAGAAGCTCACATCGATGACGCTTTCCCGTGCAACACCGTTGCCCTTGAAAGTGGGTGTGTTCCCTCGGTTGAGCGTCCGAAGTCCGAGGTGCTCAACAACACTCAGCAAGTCCTCACCCTTCGCCGTGGTTCTTGAACTGCCCCACTCCTGGTTCCAGGCGTTAAAGTCCCCAGCCAGAACCATGGGATCCTGCCCCGTGAGCGTGAGCTCAACCGCTTCCAAGTAGTCGCCGAGTTCCGCTTGTCCGATGTTGGGGGAAACATAGCAGCTGGCAAACGTTATCCCGGCTATGGTGGCAACTACCAGCCCAGGCACCGATGAACTCCCCAGTCGTTGGATGGGGTAGCCGCCAGTCGCCACTACCGCTACGCTCTGAGCCTCGTCGACCGCCCACCGCACGCTGTCTCTAGGTGGTTTGTACAGCTCGCACGCTATCACCACCTGCGCTCCGATCTCCCTAGCCGTCTGCAGCATGATGTCCTGCGCTGCACGGCTGCGCCCGAGGTTGATCTGCAAGACCTTCAGACCTTCCGGGTGCAGGACGGGTGTCCTACTCGGTGAGGGCCCTTGCAGACCGCACAGCACACCTCCGCTGTGCAGGCTCGGGCCAGGTGACCCGGTTGGCCGCAGCGGATGCACGCAGCTGTCCGATCCACCTCGCTCCGGCAGCTGGCCCGAAGGTGACCGAATTCCAGGCACCTGAAGCACCGTTGCTCTCGCGACGTCGAAGCCTGTGCCGTCCGCACAAGGCACGAGGTGTACTTTATCAGTACATGTCGGTCCTTCAACTGCTCCGCCGCCTTCTCCGGAACGCGAACGAACGCCACCTTCGTTCCGTTCCAGGCTTTTCGCAGCTGCACGGCAGACTCCTCCACCGGCGACTGTGCAAGGCTGGCTAGAGCCAGCGCCACGTCCTGCTCCTTCGCTAAAGGGTCAATAGCGTCGACCCGGACCTCCACCATTGGCGTCACCAGTCTGGCGGCAGCTGGCTGGTCTCCCCGAGCGCACACCTCCTGCACGCATTTCAGGATCGCAGCCGTATCTGCTCCCTTCTCCACGTCCATTACCAGACGCGAACGCATGGTCCGACGTCCGACCCCCAGCTGGCTGTTGAAACGCTGCAACTCGGGAGCTGCTCGTACCAGCTGGTACACCTCGTCCCAGCTCTGGCCCTCCGCCGGTGCAACCTCGATAGCGTCCAGCTTTGTTCTACGCTGACGCTGTTGCGCCTGACCTCCACGTTGCGCACCAGATGTACTGGCCACACCTTGCTGTTGCTGCAGCTGGACCTGCGGCCGTTGCGGCTGGGGCCGTTGTTGCGGTTGCTGCCGCTGCTGCTGCTGCTGACGTTGCGGGAGCTGTGGCCACTGTTGCTGCCGCTGTAGATCAGCCGCCTGCTGACGTGGCGGCTTACGGCGCACCACCTCAACCCAGGAGCCGCCATCCGTCGTCTGAGGTGGCTTGCTCGTTGCCACCACCGCGTCCTGCTGATGTCCACGCTGCTGCGTGGCTCTTTCTGGCTGTTGCTGCACAACAGGCTGGTTATGGCCGATGGACTGCGCCACCAGCGTCGTGAGCAGCTCCCGCTCCTTTCGCAGCTCTTCCCGCAGCTGCAGGTTATCGGCGATCAGCCGCTCCTCCCGTTGTCGCGCCTCAAGACGCGCCTCACGCAGGTCCTGACGAGCCTGCTCGGCCGCCGCTTCCAGCTGTACTCGCAGGAGCGACACCTGCTCCTCCAGCTTCTTAACGACCGTGAGAAGCGTCTCGTTGTCCAGCTTTGCTTCGCTGATCATGCGTCGCACCTCGCTCGACGGGGAACCTCCACAGCCAGTCACCAACTTGGCCGCGTACTTGCTGGAGCTAGTGGCTCCGCTCACAGCAACGCCCTCCATTACAGGCGTCAACGGGACAGTGAGCCTCTTACTCGAGCTCGCTCCTGGTTTGCCTTTGCTGGCAGCACTCGACTCGTCCACCGAGGGAGTGCGCCCCCTCAAAGTCCTATCCATGGCCTTCAGAAGGCCAGCCTGCTTGGTTGGGAATTACTGGATATATATTTGCTTCTTCTGAAACAAAAACAAATATTAATTCCAGCAATAGATGATAAAAACCAATAAGGACTCAAAAAATTATTTCCAGGTTCGCCTCCTTATCCAGCGTTGAGATCACCGCCTGTCAGTATGCAACCCGCATACACCGACCCGGGTTGCCCGCTGGTACCGACGTTGAAGTCTCCCAAGCGATGCTGGTTGTTGTCTTCACTAGCCGTAATACCGGTACCGACCACCAGGTGACACCACTCGCGAAAGCTCCAGCGGTTCCCAATAGATGGCGCTCTTTGGTGTCTCCGCTAAAGCTCGCTGCCGGTGGTAGACTGCGGACTTGCTCCAGTTCACCGCGGACGTGCTGGATCGCTGTCAGGGGTTCACTGCGAACTTGTTTGACGTCGCTGTCAAGACGCGAACGCGTTCCAAGCCGCACATTCACACGCGCCGACACACCTGACGCCGCTCTGCCGCTATTTTGCACGCACTATTTTATGCACTTTTCGGCTATTTTCTTTGTATTACCGTTTATAAAACCGTTTATCGGTGCCGAAACTATGATTTAATAACGCCACTTAATGTTTTTATTCGCCTTTTCTGCGTTTTTTCCGCACTTTACTGCTCCCATACAAAATGTATGGGGAGACTTTCAACGCACTTTGCAGGCGAGCATCGTCCTGTTTCACTGATATAACGCCATAGGCGACTAAAGGGCACAATAATTAGGCACTATAAACACTTTTCCGTCCTTTTTCTGCTGTTTTTGCATGCAATTTTCACTTTTTAAGGGAGCGACACAGAAGCACGTCCTAACACTGCAAATGACAGCTACGCACACAGGGATAACTGGCTTGTGGCCGCCAAGCGTTCATAGCGACGTGGCTTTTTGATCCTTCGATGTCGGCTCTTCCTATCATTGTGAAGCAAAATTCACCAAGCGTAGGATTGTTCACCCTTTCAAGGGAACGTGAGCTGGGTTTAGACCGTCGTGAGACAGGTTAGTTTTACCCTACTGGTGTGTGCTGTTTGCCGCTATCTTAACGGAATTCCTGTGCAGTACGAGAGGAACCACAGGTACGGACCACTGGCTCAATACTAGTTCGACCGGACTTTGGTATGACGCTACGTCCGCTGGATTATGCCTGAACGCCTCTAAGGTCGTATCCAATCCGAGCTGATAGCGCTTCTCAAACCCATTAGGTGATCGGAAGCTAGCGGGCTTAACAACCCTCCGAGATCCGTCGGTGCTGCCCCGCGCACACTGACGTCTCATCCCCGCTATAGCACTAGACTGAGCCGCAACGGGCGGGAGCACGCTGCACGTGGAAGTACCTTACCACAGGGAACCCTGGTGGCTGTGTTTCCGTCGACCGTGGATACAACTAGTTTCGACACCTTCGACCGCCCGCAAACGACGGGACTACAGGCTGGGAGCTGCGAGTTGTAGAGATGCGTTCGCATCGATCCTCTCAGGCGACCCATGCTTGCTGGTGCTCGCGTTCACTTTGGGAATGGAGTGTTCGCGAGAGTGATTGTTGTGTTGTGTGTGTACAGTTGGTGCTTGCGTGCACTCCCATAGTGGAGTGTTCGCGAGCTTAAAACGCTAAGTCCCGATTAATACTCTCCTCGCAACATTATGTGCGTGGCTCCACGCCAAGTGGGATTAGCGGTGCGAAACGCGATTGGTAAAGTCGATGGTGATGTGCGTACCAACAGGCGATTTGTTAAGTCAAATGCGATCTGTGGTGCAACAGGCAATGTGTGTTTATTATCAGGTGTTGTTGGAAGTCAATACGATTTGACTTTCAAAAATTTTTCTAAGTCCCGATTTTTTTTCTCGTCGAGTAACTACAATGCACTATTTCTATCGCAGCGGACTTGTTGTTCATGGCCTTAATGATCGCGAACGAACACGTATTCGCAAAACAAATTTTGTATGAAAAAGTCACCACTCGGGTACCTCCATACAAAAGTACCAAGTTCGGGTCGAGTGGTCGATGGACGTCGAAGGTGAAAATTTTTCATCATCGAAAATTTTTTCCAAAGTTGAAGCAAATGGGCCCTAGAGTATGAAAAGTGAAACCACGGATCGATTTGAGAAATAAAAATTTTTGTATGAAAAAGTCACCACTCGGGTACCTCCATACAAAAGTACCAAGTTCGGGTCGAGTGGTCGATGGACGTCGAAGGTGAAAATTTTTCATCATCGAAAATTTTTTCCAAAGTTGAAGCAAATGGGCCCTAGAGTATGAAAAGTGAAACCACGGATCGATTTGAGAAATAAAAATTTTTTGTATGGGAGGGCACCTGGTAGAACATTTTTCCCAAGTGCGACCATTTTACCCGGTGAGTCAAAAAAAATTTTTTTTTTCACGGTGACTCAAAACATCAATTTTAGACTCCCCTGAGTATGAAAAGTGAAACGAAAATCATTTTTGAGAAGAAAAAATTTTTGTATGGGAGGGCCCCTGCTAGAACATTTTTCC
The DNA here is from genome assembly GCF_943734755.1 of Anopheles moucheti. Classification (NCBI taxonomy): domain Eukaryota; kingdom Metazoa; phylum Arthropoda; class Insecta; order Diptera; family Culicidae; genus Anopheles; species Anopheles moucheti. Next base: position 971,892 of record NW_026453537.1, read on the forward strand.
CAAGTGCGTCGATTTTGGGTCGCCGACACAAGCTCGGGTCAAAAAATTTTTTTTTTCACGGTGACTCAAAACATCAATTTTAGACTCCCCTGAGTATGAAAAGTGAAACGAAAATCATTTTTGAGAAGAAAAAATTTTTGTATGGGAGGGCCCCTGCTAGAACATTTTTCCCAAGTGCGTCGATTTTGGGTCGCCGACACAAGCTCGGGACAAAAAAAATTTTTTTTCTCGGTGACTCAAAACATCAATTTTAGACTCCCCTGAGTATGAAAAGTGAAACGAAAATCATTTTTGAGAAGAAAAAATTTTTGTATGGGAGGGCCCCTGCTAGAACATATTTCCCAAGTGCGTCGATTTTGGGTCGCCGACACAAGCTCGGGTCAAAAAAATTTTTTTTTCTCGGTGACTCAAAACATCAATTTTAGACTCCCCTGAGTATGAAAAGTGAAACGAAAATCATTTTTGAGAAGAAAAAATTTTTGTATGGGAGGGCCCCTGCTAGAACATATTTCCCAAGTGCGTCGATTTTGGGTCGCCGACACAAGCTCGGGTCAAAAAAATTTTTTTTTCTCGGTGACTCAAAACATCAATTTTAGACTCCCCTGAGTA
>NW_026453537.1:977500-985000 GCF_943734755.1 Anopheles moucheti
GGTATCAGAAGAAGCGGCTCGGCGGGACGAGTCCATCGCGCACCCCCCCGTTCTTCTACCATCTTCCCTCACCTCGCCCGGGCGGAAAAACCTCGCCGTCGATCCTCGTGGCAGTCCGCTGCTGGCGTCCCTCCTCGAGGGGGAGTAAAACCAGTTTAAAGCGCGGACTCTTCCTTCCTTCTGGCGATGATGTCCGCCAGTCGGAATTTACGATCACGGTCGGGATCGACCGATAGCCGAGCACCGGTGGGCTCGAAACCGGTAGTGATGCTCAGCAGAGTGCCGGAAGGGCAGACCGCAGCCACGAGCGGTGTTGCTCGCACGAGTGGCGTTGGCACGGCCACGGCTGCGAAAGGAGCCACGATGGAGAGGCTCATCGAGCGTTTGGAGGACGAGCTATCCCTCCTCCGTGTTCAGCTGACGGAGCAAGCTGAGCAATACCGGAAAGACCTCGCGGCGATGCAGGAGTGCCATCGCCAGGAGGTGCTCCATCTGCGAGAGGAGAACCGTAAGGAGCGGGAGATGGTCTCTGGGCTCCTTACGCAACTGGTTGTTGCGCAGTCGCAGCAGCAACAGCAGCAGCAGCAGCAGCAGCAGCTGGCACAACAGCGAGAGGGTGCGGTGACGGCTACGGTGGTGCCGTCTCCGGACCAGGAAGGCGGCTCCTGGGCCGAGGTGGTGCGCCGTAAGTCGGCACGCCAGCAGCCGGCTCAGCAGCATCAGCAGCAGTGGCCGCAGCTCCCGCAACGGCAGCAGCCGCAGCGGCAACAGCGGCAACGTCCGCAGCAACATCAGAGCGGACAGCGATCGGCTGGGCAGCCCCAGCAACAACAACAACAGTGGCATTTGCAGGGCCAGTTGCTGCGAAAGCAGAGTAAGCAGCAGCCACGCACGATGCCAGCTGCAGTGAAGAAGTCGCGGAAGCGGCCCGACACCATCGAGGTGATGCCAGCGGAGGGCGTCAGCTACCTCGACATGTATAGGGCGATTCGTACGAGCTCGCATCTCGACGGCATGCAGGAGAAGATCGGCGTCGGCAAGCGAACGCCGAAAGACACCTTGCGGCTGCCGCTGAGCCGTGATGCCGACAGCGCCGAGCTGTGCCAGCGTATCCGGCAAGCCATCGGAGACAAGGGTGCGGCGTCCGTGCGTACGGAGATGTCGATGGTGCTCATAACAAACATCGACTCCTTGGCGAGCGAGGACCAGCTGCGTCGGGCGGTGTTGACGGCTCTCGGCAAGGAGCATTCCGAGGCCACCTTCGACATGTGGGAGCGGCGAGACGGCACGAAGCGTGCTCGCGTTCGTCTGCCCCGGTCGGATGCGGAGCATCTGGCTGGGAAGCGCCTGCTCCTAGGACACACCTCCTGTTGGGTGTGGGAGGTCCCGAAAGCGTCGCTGGAGGAGAAGCGGTGCTTCCGATGTTTGGAGCGCGGCCACTTCGCCGGGCAGTGCTCGGGAGAGGACCGCAGCAAAGCGTGTATCCGGTGTGGCGCGGAAGGCCACAAGGCAGCGAGCTGCACTGGCGAGGCTCGCTGTTTGAAGTGTGGCGGCCCGCACTCGATTGCCGCAGCTTCGTGCAAAGCTGCAGCCACACGATGATGATAGAAGTGCTCCAGATAAATATCGGTAAGAGCAGGAGCGCTCAGGATCTTGCGCTCCAGCGGATGAGGGAGGAGGGAGCAGACGTGATGCTCATCACGGAGCTCTATGCTGTGCCGGCCAACAATGGGAACTGGGCATCCGACGACGCACTGAAGGCCGCGATCGTCACCAGTGGCCAACGGTTTCCCATACAGCGGGTGAGGAGCGTGCAGCATCCGGGCATCGTAGCTGCCGAGGTGGCGGGCATCGTTGTCATCTGCTGCTATATTCCGCCATCGATCGGCCTCCCGGAGTTCGAGCAGCAGATGGACCGGCTGGAGGTACTTGCGCGAGGCCACCCTTGCGTGCTGATAGCTGGTGACTTCAACGCGTGGCATGGGGCCTGGGGGAGCGAGCGGGCCAACCTTAAGGGTGAGGCGCTCCTTCAGACGGTTACCAGCCTAGGATTGGAGGTCCTCAACCGCGGCACGGAGCCGACATTCCTGGGGAACGGTGTGGCTCGGCCCAGCAGAGTGGACGTCGCCTTCGCGAGTCCAACGCTCTGCCGATCGGATGGAGCAGCGGAGGACATCAGCTCCTGGCGGACGCTAGACCGCTACTCCTATAGCGACCACCGCTATATTCGGTTTGCGGTCGGGCAACAGCATCGTACAGGTCAGCGGCCCGGACGGGGCATTCATCAGCAGGAAGGTGTCGAAGTACGGGAGGCGGGTACTCGCTGGCGAACTCGCCAGTTTTGCCCCCGTACTTTCGAGCTGGCACTTGAGGCGACCCGTTTTGCCGATCGGGTGACCGATGCGGCAAGCCTGGGGATGGTGCTTACGGAGGCCTGCGACGCTACCATGGCGAGGATTGGGCAGTCGCAGCAGCAGAGGAGGAACTGCAACACATATTGGTGGACTCCGGATATCGAGGAGCTGACCGAGCGCTGCCGGTTGGCTCGGGAGCGACAGTTATTGGCCCTCGACGAGACGTCCGCCGAACTGGCTTCAGAGGAACATCAGGAGGCGCGTGCTGCCTTAAGGGTGGCAATTAAGGCCAGCAAGCAGCGCCAGTTCGATGAGTGGCTGCAGGCCCTGGCTGCAGATGAGACGGGACAGTGGTTCCGGCAAGTGCTTCTTCGGTTTCGGGGCAGCTGGACGGCGCGTGAACGCGATCCAGCGGTGTTGCAGCGGATCGTCGAGGAGCTGTTTCCGGAGCATCCCCCGGTCGAGTGGCCGGACGTCACGCCTTCGGAAGGGGACACTCCGGTCCGTCCGATCAGCTGCGCGGAGCTCCAGGCGATAGCGAGCGAGCTGCATCCGCGGAAGGCGCCTGGCCTCGATGGAGTACCGAACGCTGCGGTAACGGCTGCCATCCGGAAGTATCCGGAGCCATTCGCTGGTGTCTACCAGCGCTGCTTGGACACCGGCGAAATACCACGCGAATGGAAAAGGCAGAAGCTGGTGCTGTTGCCTAAGCCGGGTAAGCCGCCGGGCGAAGCCTCGTCCTGCCGCCCGATCTGCTTGATCGACAATCCGGCGAAGGTCTTCGAGAGGACTACGCTGGACAGACTCAACGAGCACCTGGAGGATCCGGAGGCACCTCGGCTGGCCGAGAACCAGTTCGGTTTCCGGAAGCAGCGGAGCACCCTGCAGGCGATCCAGCTGGTGGTGGAAGCAGGCGAGCGCGCGATGTCCTACGGACGGACTAACAACCGGGATAAGCGCTGTCTGCTGGTTGTGGCGTTGGACGTCAGAAACGCCTTTAACACCGCCAGCTGGCAGGCGATAGCGATGGCCCTGCGTGAGAAGGAGGTTCCAGCGCAGCTGCAACTCCTGCTCCGCGACTATTTCACCGACAGGGAGCTGGTGTACGACACCCACGACGGCCCGGTGTCACGTCGGGTGACGGCAGGCGTTCCACAGGGGTCAATCCTTGGCCCGACTCTGTGGAACGTTATGTACGACGGCGTTCTGCGGATCCAGCTCCCTGAAGGGGCCACCATCGTCGGCTTTGCCGATGACATCGCCATCCTGGCCGAGGGCTGCACACCCGAGGAGTCGGCGACGGTCGCGGAGGCTGCGATCGACGCGGTGATGGGGTGGCTCGAGGCACGTCACCTTAGTCTCGCCCCCCACAAAACCGAGGTGGTTCTGATATCGAGTCTGCGTCGAGGACGTTTGGAAATTCCTGTGCGCGTCGGCGAAGTGGTCTGCACGTCAAAGCGATCGATACGCTACCTGGGGGTACAACTCCACGAGAAACTCTCGTGGAAACCGCACGTGGAAGCGGCCGCGGACAAGGCCCTCCGTGCGGTGGCGGTGGTTACCTCGGTGATGAGGAACCACAGCGGCCCCCAGGTGGCCAAGCGGCGGTTGCTGGCAGGAGTCGCTGAGTCGGTGATCCGGTACGCCTCGCCCATCTGGGCTAAGGCGACAGACATGCAGTGGTGCCGAAGACGACTGGCCCAGGTCCAGAAGCCACTGGCACGTGGGGTATCGAGTTCGTTCCGCTCGGTATCCTACGAGGTGTCAGTGGTGATGGCTGGTTTGGTGCCGTACTGGCTGGTCGTCAACGAGGACGCAAGGTGCCATAGCAGGCTGCTGGTCGAGCCTGGCGCCAGCAGGAAGGAGGTACGAGCGGCGGAGCGAGCAGCCACGATGCTGCAATGGCAGGACGCCTGGGACCGTGCGGCGGCAACACCATCGGCCAGCCGCTACTTGACGTGGGCGCACGGGATGATTCCCGACCTGCACCGGTGGACGGGACGAAAGCACGGGAAGGTGGACTTCCACCTTTCGCAGGTGCTCTCCGGACACGGATTCTTCCGGGAGTACCTGCACGTCTGCGGCTTCGCTTCGTCTCCGGAGTGTCCACGGTGCGTGGGGTCGGTCGAGTCGGTGGCCCACGTCTTGTTCGAGTGCCCCGTGTTTGAGGAGATCCGACGTGAGCTGCTGGGCTGGGGGACACCCGAGTCGGTCCAGCTTAACAACATCGCAGAGAAGCTGCTGGAGAGTGCGGAGTGGTGGGACCGCATTCAGAAAGCAGCAAAGACCATCACCACAGTGCTTCAACAGCTGTGGCGCGATGAGGAAGCGCTCACCAATGGTCGAACGGAAGCGGCTTTCGCCGAGGACGAGGAAGTGGTCCTCGAAAGTGTGGCCGCACTCTTCGGTGAGGAGATGGACGACGTCATCATCGAAGACATCACGCGGCGCGTGAACGAGTCGCGAGCAGCGCGTCAGCGATCTGCCCGCAACCGACGGCTTCGCGGCAGAGCGGAGGATCGGGCGCGAGTGCGACTGGCTGCGGACGTCGCAGCAGCACTGGCCGCCCGAGATGACGAGATACTGCGGACGGCAGTAGAGGCGGAGCGAGCGGGCCTAGCTCCTCCTCCCATACCTAGGCGTAGCAGAGGGGGACCACCTTCCCCTGAAACGGTTAGAATTCGCCATGAGCGGCGTCTATTCATGCAGCGCGCATGGCGAGCTCGGGTCCAGGCTGAGGGACCCTCGACGACGCGCCGCCGTCGGACCGCGCCTACGGAGGCGGACCTGATAAGGTCTCGGCGGAACAGACGCGAAAACGAAAGGCGCCGTCGTGCTTTGGCTGCAGGCCGACGATGGACACCCGCGGAGGAGGCTGCCGCCAGCGAGGCGGAATGGTCAGATCGATAGATGTCGGGTTGACTTCTTGAGATCTCCGAGAGGGGAAAGAATGAGTGAGTCACGCGGACTAAGCAAGCGTACGCCTTTAAAATGCGGGTTAAGATACGGAAAATTGAATAAATAAATCGCGAAGAGATATCCGAAAGGGTTCGCAACGACGTAGGACAAAATCCCTGGCGGGCGACGTCCTACGTCAAGAGGGTAGGTTTATAAGGTATTTTTGTACAATAAAACCTGCAATTGTTTAAAAAAAAAAAAAAACGAAGTGGAGCTTGCGGCTTAATTTGACTCAACACGGGAAAATTTACCAGGTCCGAACTTATCGAGGTAAGACAGATTGAGAGCTCTTTCTCAAATTTAAGGGTAGTGGTGCATGGCCGTTCTTAGTTCGTGGAATGATTTGTCTGGTTAATTCCGATAACGAACGCGACTCAAACAAGCTAACTAGAACGCTGTCAGCAGTGCACCTCCGGGCGCACCTGACGTCAAGGCCGGCGGCCCCTTCACGGGCGGTCGTCGGCCACGTTTGCCCTGCTTAGCGGGACAACTTGTGTTTAGCAAGGTGAGAATGAGCGATAACAGGTCCGTGATGCCCTTAGATGTTCTGGGCTGCACGCGTGCTACAATGTGAGCAGCAGCGTGTTCTCGCCAATTGGCGCCCCCATTCCGAGAGGAACGGGAAATCACCCAAATGCTCATTTAGTTGGGATTGGGGACTGCAACGGTCCCCATGAACCTGGAATTTCTAGTAAGTGCTAGTCATTAGCTAGCGCTGATTACGTCCCTGCCCTTTGTACACACCGCCCGTCGCTACTACCGATGGATTATTTAGTGAGGTCTCTGGAGGCACACCTTCCGCGGTTCCTTCGTGAGCTGCAGCTGGCATGGCCGAAGTTGACCGAACTTGATGATTTAGAGGAAGTAAAAGTCGTAACAAGGTTTCCGTAGGTGAACCTGCGGAAGGATCATTACCGATCAATACATATATGTTGTTGTGTGAGTTGGTTAGAGAGATAGAGAAACACGGTATCAGCAGAACAAACTGCTATGTTACCTTTTGGGGGCCGCGCACGCCAATTAGACCCGCGAGAGAGGTGTGTCTATACTACGATATTGAGCGTGCGCGACCGTAGGCCAGTGGCCTTCGTACCTGTGCGCACACTCCCAATGGCAGCCATCGAACGCGTAAAGTGTGTGACACATGGGCGAAGGTAAAGACCCACTAGAACATATTTAAACACTGGCCTCGAGCGAGAGAGAACCTAATCAAGAGAACGAAAGTTGTGCAAGATCGCGCCGATGCCGCCCACATCGCGCGTCGATCAATGGGAAGGAAGACCAATGGTCATCCTTGTCCACCCTGGACGGCTTCGAAGGAACCGAGAGGTGCACGGTTACGCTGTCCGGGGAACTTAAGTTGTGAGAGATGCACCTAGCGCATAACGAAAACATAGGAGACAGTTGAACATACCAAAACCCTAGGCAGGGGATCACTCGGCTCATGGATCGATGAAGACCGCAGCTAAATGCGCGTCAGAATGTGAACTGCAGGACACATGAACACCGACACGTTGAACGCATATGGCGCATCGGACGTTTAAACCCGACCGATGCACACATTCTTGAGTGCCTACCAATTCTTGTTACACACTATTCCATAACTACAGGACGCCCGCGTACCAGCGGCACGCCTGGGCGAGCAGCACGCCCGGGAGTGTGTCGCAGGCTTGAACACACGCGTTTGGCGCACTGTGCATCATGGCGTGCTCGGACCCCTTCCGCGGGGGACCTTGGGCGCTGAAATGGTAAGGCGGTACAGTTGGCCCAGTGGGTGCGTGTCGTGTCGCACGGTTCGAACTTCGGCTATAAGACAACCTGGGAGCACCGGAAGCCCTTGAACACCTGGCTTGCCGTCTGTTGCCGGGACCCGCCGTCTGGCCGAGTCGTGTAACGCGTGCGGTACGCCCACCCGCTGGATACAAGCGAACAAGTGCGTGCTACTATTTACCATTCGGGAAAAATCCAACGTAGGCCTCAAGTGATGTGTGAGAACCCCCAGAATTTAAGCATATTAATAAGGGGAGGACAAGAAACCAACAGGGATTCCCTGAGTAGCTGCGAGCGAAACGGGATAAGCTCAGCACGTAGGGACGGCGCGTACCTCGCGTCTGTCCGATTCCGTGTACTGGACCGGTCCGTTATCTACCACTTACGGTGCAAACAGTTCAAGTTCAACTTGAAGGTG
>NW_026453537.1:990000-1000000 GCF_943734755.1 Anopheles moucheti
ATGGTGTTGTGCCATCCACGAACTGATCACCGCAATCGCCGTCTCTGCTGCTCGCGTCGCTGTTTCAGGTGTAGTCCCCTCCGCCAGCACCGCGATGTCGTCCGCGAAGCCGATCACTTCAGCACCCTCGGGCAGCTCCAGCCGAAGCACGCCGTCGTACATGGCGTTCCACAACGTTGGGCCCAATATTGAGCCCTGTGGAACGCCTGCCGTAACCGTACGCCGCACTGGTCCCTCGCTGGTCTCGTACACCAGCCTCCTCTCAGAAAAGTAGCTGCGCAAGATTCTCTGGAGGGCTGTAGGGACCTGCAGCTTCTGCAGGGCAGCCGCAATCGCCTTCCAACTCGCTGAGTTAAAGGCGTTCCTCACGTCCAGCGCTGCCACCGCCAGACAGCGAGGGTCCCGCTGGTTGGTACGATGGAATGTCCTCGCGTGCTGCCCCCGCTCGACTACTCGTTCGATGGCCTGGATGGTTGACCGGCCTCGCCGGAACCCGTGCTGATTTGGCGACAGACGAGGCGCGTCGCTGTCCTCCAAGTGGTCGTTCAGCCGATCTAGGATCAGCCGTTCGAACCCCTTGGCGACTGCTCCCAGCATGAGCAGCGGGCGGTATGACGACGGATCGCCCGGCTGCTTTCCCGGCTTCGCAATCAGCACGAGACGGGCCTCCTTCCACTCCGCAGGAAACTCACCCTGTTCAAGCAGCTGGTTGTAGACTTTCGCGAACACCTCCGGATGCTTCCTCATCGCCGCCTTCACTGCGGCGTTGGGTATGCCGTCCAACCCCGGCGCCTTCGAGGGAGCCATCCGCTCAGCCAGCGACAGGATCTCCGCGACCGTGACCGGCCTCAGAGCCTCGTGTGAGGCAGCACACGCTTCGATGTCTGGCCACTCAAATGCTGGATGCTCCGGAAACAGCGCGTCGACGATCGGGTCGAGTACGGCTCGGTCCGTTTCCGGTGGCGCCCTGCTGCGCAGTTTCGCTCGCACCACTTTGTACCCGAGTCCGAACACCTCAGCTTCAACACAGTCGATCAGCTCCTGGAGGCTGCTTTCTTTGCTGCTCTTTATTTCAGCCTTCAGCAGACGGCGGCAATCCTGCAGCCTGGCAGATGTCGCTGCACGCTCCGACAGTTGGGTTCGGCAATGAGCGGCCTCCGCTGCTTCGCACTCCTCCCTCAGGCGCTCGATCTCTGGAGACCACCAGTACATCTGGGGCTTGCGGTGGAAAGTGGCCCCATGCACTCTCTCCATGGTCTCATCGCACGCCTGGGTGAGTCCGCCGATCAGCCCCTCCGGTGTATCGACCTGTTCGAAGTGGCCGTGTGTGAGGGCGATGTCGAAGCACCTCCTGTCGAATTGCGCCGTCTTCCACCGGGTCCCGGCGTGTCTGGCTGTCCCATCGCTGGCTGCTGTCCGGCTTCGCTGCTGCTGGCCTCGTCGCGTGGAACGTTGACCCGGAACGTCCACCTGAAACTCAACGTAGGCGTGATCGCTACCGGAGAATCGGCTCAGCACTCGCCATGAGCCCGGCCTCGCGATGGATGGGCTAGCGAATGTAACGTCGATCACGCTTTCTTGCGCCGCCCCGTTGCCCTTGAACGTGGGCACGTTGCCACGGTTGAGCGTCTGCAGCGACAGCTGCTCCACCACACTCAGGAGATCCTGCCCCTTCTGGGTAGTGCGCGCGCTCCCCCATTCCTCGTTCCACGCATTAAAGTCGCCGGCCAGGACGGATGTTGTGTGTCCGACGAGCGACATTTCCACCGCACCGAGGAAGCTCTCGAATTCCGCGGGACCGCTGCTGGGGGACACGTAACAGCTGGCAAACGTGACTCCTGCTATGGTGGCCACCACTAGTCCCGGGGCGACGCTCCCCCACAAACGCTGAATTGGATAGGCGCCCGTTGCGATGATCGCTACGCCCTGCTCCACATCAACGGCCCACCGCGGGTCGTCGCGAGGCGGCCGATACAGCTCGCAGGCGAGCACCACCTGAACCTCGAGCTCGCGAGCCGTCTGCAACATCAGGTCTTGTGCTGCCTGACATCGCCCGAGGTTCACCTGCAGCACTCTCAGCGCCGGCACGTCGGGTGTCCCACCCGATGCGGTCCCCCGCAGGCGGCACAGCAGACCTCCGCCGTGCAGCTCTTCGCCTGATGGTCCGGCTTCCCGCAGCGAATGCAGCAAGCCGAGCGATCCGTCTCGCTCTTGCACGCCGCCCGGATGTGCCCCGTCTCCAGGCACCTGAAGCAGCGTTGCTGACGCGCCTGCGGCTGCGTCGCTTGCTCGATCAGGCAAGACGTGAACTTTACCTTCACGTTCTCGCCCACCAGCTTCTCCGCTACCCCAACCGGAACCCGAACTATCGCCACCTTTGTGCTGTCCCACGCAGATCGCAGACGGACCGAGGTCTCCTCCACGGTAACATGGCACAGGTTGGTCAGTGCCATCGCCACATCGACCTCCTTCGCTAAAGGGTCGATCGCTGCAATTTTGATTTCCGTCGTCGGCGTCACCAGTCGAGCTGAGGCCGACAGCTCCGTTTTTTCGCAGACCTCCTTTATGGTCTGCAGGACTCCTGCAGCGTCCGCGCCTTCGTTCAGCTCCATCACCAACCTGGAGCGTGTGGTGCGTCGTCCTACACCGAGGGCCTCCTGGTGCTTCTCCATTTCTGGAGCCGCTCGCACCGCCTGGTATACCTCCAGCCAGGTTTGCCCCTCGCCTGGGGCGATTTCTACTGCGTCCGGCTTCGCTTTACGCTGCCGCTGGCGCTGTCCTCCCCGTTGTGCTGCAGGCTGGCTGCGCCGAGCCTGTTGTCCCTGCTGTTGCTGGGGCTGCTGTCTTGATGGCCCAGCGAACGCCTGTCGCTGAACCTCCGCCCGTCGTTGCGGTAGTTCCGGCCACTGCTGCTGCTGCTGCTGCTGCTGCTGCTGCTGCTGCTGCCGGCTCGTTGTTTGGCGTGCTGGTTTGCGACGCACCACCTCAGACCAAGAGCCGCCTTCCTGGTCCGGAAGTGGAGCTGCCGTTGCCATCGCCGCTCCTTGCTGGTGCTGCTGCTGCCTCCATTGCTGCTGCTGCTGCTGCTGCTGCTGCTGCTGCTGCTGCTGCTGTTGCTGCTGCTGCCGCCCTGAACGCTGGCCACCCCCGTAGCCTAGCGTCTGCGCCAGCAGTTCTTGGAAGCTGGCGCGCTCCTCCTTCAGCTCGTGGCGCAGACGCTCGTTTTCCTCACGAGCCACCGTCTCGCGCATGCGGGCTTCCTCTCTGACCAGCTTCGCCTCCTGCCTGGCCTGTTCTGCCATCGCCTCCATCTGCTGCCGGAGCATCGTTATCTCCTGCTGCAGACCGGCGATCGTTGCACGCAGCTGTTCATTGGACAGCGACGAATCGTTCAGGAGCTGTCGGAGCTCCGCCATGTCCGAGATTCCCTGCTTCGTTGCCGTCGCCGAGACTCGCGTAAGCATAACTTTCGGCTCAACAGCCGAAAGGGACCGCCCCACCCTTTCGTCGGTGGACTCCGACCTGAGTCGTGTGGTGCGAGTTGTCGCCATTACTGACGCCCCACTTCAACTCTCCCTTGCGGGAGGACGCTAATAGCGGGCCACGGAGAGGTTTTTCCGGCCTGGTGAGGTGGGGGAAGATGGTAAGAGGACGAATGGGTGCGCGTTGAACTCGCCTCGTCGAGCCGCTTCTTTTGATACCGCACTTTGTGGGGTGGCGATGAAGTTTTCCGCGGAAAATCGCGAAAAACCGCTTCCTGGGTGGTTTTTCCGCCCTAGGGGGGTGGGAGTGGGTGGTATGGTGGTGGGGGGGTATTTTCCCGACTCCTCTCTTGAAAACTCGTCGTTTGATACCCCACACGACGGTATCAGGGCGAAAATTTTCTTCTTCGGAAAAACGCTTTTCCGCCCGTATCTTTCTGGATGTTGCGAAAATCGCTTTTCCGGCAATGGTTTCCGATGTAATAATTCACCCCGCAACTTTCTTCCAAACACCCGGGAGCTCTACCTCCGCTCCTTGGCCGGGAAAATCGCCAAAAACCGCTTCCTGGGTGGTTTTTCCGCCCTAGGGGGGTGGGAGTGGGTGGTATGGTGGTGGGGGGGTTTTTTCCCGACTCCTCTCTTGAAAACTCGTCGTTTGATACCCCGCACGACGGTATCAGGGCGAAAATTTTCTTCTTCGGAAAAACGCTTTTCCGCCCGTATCTCTCTGGATGTTGCGAAAATCACTTTTCCGGCGATGGTTTCCGATGTGAAAATTCACCCCGCAACTTTCTTCCAAACACCCGGGAGCTCTACCTCCGCTCCTTGGCCGGGAAAATCGCGGAAAACCACTTTTCGCGGGGGTTTTCCGGGGCTGGGTGGCGGGTGGGTGGTGCTAGGGGGGGGAAACCGCGTTTCCCCCACTCCTCTTTCCGAGACGCGTCGTTAGACACCCCACACGATGGTATCGGGCCGAAAATCTCACACACACAAATTTCACACACACACAAAGAGCGGTGAAATTTCGTCCGGGAGTGCCCCTCCGGGAGCGCTAGCGCTCCAGCAGGGGGGTGATTCGTCCGGAAGTTTTTTTCCTCGCTCTTTTTCACACACACGCCGCCATTTTCGACGAGCACGTGGTTATCTTTGTCCGCGAATAACTCCCTGAGTTTTTGTCCGATTGACACGAAATTTTCAACACTTGTTCTTTACTGTAAAGCGCAACTTTTAAAACACCTTCCAGTCGGATCGGTCCGCAATGTTCGGAGTTATACAGGTGTGAAATTTCACCACAAAAACACCTGCCGTTCCGCGAACTCCATCAATTCGGCCAATGTTTCTTCACCAAAAGGTGTGGCCTGGTGAGGCCCACGAAGTGTCACTATCACTTTTTCGATATCTTCACTCTTTCGCACAATATGTCACAAAAACCGTTTCGTTGAATAACACACGCAAGGGGGGGCGTGGGGCCACCAAATTCGCAGGGGGGGTTCCGGAGGGTACCTCCAACTTTACTGCAAACTTTCGCACCGGTCAAACGCAAATTGCGGCACTTTTGCTCTGAAACACGGAGGAGCGTGGATTTGCGTCTGCTCTCTCTGGAGGCTCGCACCAGACTACACAGGGATAACTGGCTTGTGGCCGCCAAGCGTTCATAGCGACGTGGCTTTTTGATCCTTCGATGTCGGCTCTTCCTATCATTGTGAAGCAAAATTCACCAAGCGTAGGATTGTTCACCCTTTCAAGGGAACGTGAGCTGGGTTTAGACCGTCGTGAGACAGGTTAGTTTTACCCTACTGGTGTGTGCTGTTTGCCGCTATCTTAACGGAATTCCTGTGCAGTACGAGAGGAACCACAGGTACGGACCACTGGCTCAATACTAGTTCGACCGGACTTTGGTATGACGCTACGTCCGCTGGATTATGCCTGAACGCCTCTAAGGTCGTATCCAATCCGAGCTGATAGCGCTTCTCAAACCCATTAGGTGATCGGAAGCTAGCGGGCTTAACAACCCTCCGAGATCCGTCGGTGCTGCCCCGCGCACACTGACGTCTCATCCCCGCTATAGCACTAGACTGAGCCGCAACGGGCGGGAGCACGCTGCACGTGGAAGTACCTTACCACAGGGAACCCTGGTGGCTGTGTTTCCGTCGACCGTGGATACAACTAGTTTCGACACCTTCGACCGCCCGCAAACGACGGGACTACAGGCTGGGAGCTGCGAGTTGTAGAGATGCGTTCGCATCGATCCTCTCAGGCGACCCATGCTTGCTGGTGCTCGCGTTCACTTTGGGAATGGAGTGTTCGCGAGAGTGATTGTTGTGTTGTGTGTGTACAGTTGGTGCTTGCGTGCACTCCCATAGTGGAGTGTTCGCGAGCTTAAAACGCTAAGTCCCGATTAATACTCTCCTCGCAACATTATGTGCGTGGCTCCACGCCAAGTGGGATTAGCGGTGCGAAACGCGATTGGTAAAGTCGATGGTGATGTGCGTACCAACAGGCGATTTGTTAAGTCAAATGCGATCTGTGGTGCAACAGGCAATGTGTGTTTATTATCAGGTGTTGTTGGAAGTCAATACGATTTGACTTTCAAAAATTTTTCTAAGTCCCGATTTTTTTTCTCGTCGAGTAACTACAATGCACTATTTCTATCGCAGCGGACTTGCGGTTCATGGCCTTAATGATCGCGAACGAACACGTATTCGCAAAAAAATTTTTGTATGAAAAAGTCACCACTCGGGTACCTCCATACAAAAGTACCAAGTTCGGGTCGAGTGGTCGATGGACGTCGAAGGTGAAAATTTTTCATCATCGAAAATTTTTTCCAAAGTTGAAGCAATTGGGCCCTAGAGTATGAAAAGTGAAACCACGGATCGATTTGAGAAATAAAAATTTTTGTATGAAAAAGTCACCACTCGGGTACCTCCATACAAAAGTACCAAGTTCGGGTCGAGTGGTCGATGGACGTCGAAGGTGAAAATTTTTCATCATCGAAAATTTTTTCCAAAGTTGAAGCAATTGGGCCCTAGAGTATGAAAAGTGAAACCACGGATCGATTTGAGAAATAAAAATTTTTGTATGAAAAAGTCACCACTCGGGTACCTCCATACAAAAGTACCAAGTTCGGGTCGAGTGGTCGATGGACGTCGAAGGTGAAAATTTTTCATCATCGAAAATTTTTTCCAAAGTTGAAGCAATTGGGCCCTAGAGTATGAAAAGTGAAACCACGGATCGTTTTGAGAAATAAAAATTTTTGTATGAAAAAGTCACCACTCGGGTACCTCCATACAAAAGTACCAAGTTCGGGTCGAGTGGTCGATGGACGTCGAAGGCGAAAATTTTTCATCATCGAAAATTTTTTCCAAAGTTGAAGCAAATGGGCCCTAGAGTATGAAAAGTGAAACCACGGATCGATTTGAGAAATAAAAATTTTTGTATGAAAAAGTCACCACTCGGGTACCTCCATACAAAAGTACCAAGTTCGGGTCGAGTGGTCGATGGACGTCGAAGGCGAAAATTTTTCATCATCGAAAATTTTTTCCAAAGTTGAAGCAAATGGGCCCTAGAGTATGAAAAGTGAAACCACGGATCGATTTGAGAAATAAAATTTTTTTGTATGGGAGGGCCCCTGGTAGAACATTTTTCCCAAGTGCGACCATTTTACCCGGTGAGTCAAAAAAAATTTTTTTTTCACGGTGACTCAAAACATCAATTTTAGACTCCCCTGAGTATGAAAAGTGAAACGAAAATCATTTTTGAGAAGAAAAAATTTTTGTATGGGAGGGCCCCTGCTAGAACATTTTTCCCAAGTGCGTCGATTTTGGGTCGCCGACACAAGCTCGGGTCAAAAAAATTTTTTTTTCACGGTGACTCAAAACATCAATTTTAGACTCCCCTGAGTATGAAAAGTGAAACGAAAATCATTTTTGAGAAGAAAAAATTTTTGTATGGGAGGGCCCCTGCTAGAACATTTTTCCCAAGTGCGTCGATTTTGGGTCGCCGACACAAGCTCGGGTCAAAAAAATTTCTTTTTCACGGTGACTCAAAACATCAATTTTAGACTCCCCTGAGTATGAAAAGTGAAACGAAAATCATTTTTGAGAAGAAAAAATTTTTGTATGGGAGGGCCCCTGCTAGAACATTTTTCCCAAGTGCGTCGATTTTGGGTCGCCGACACAAGCTCGGGTCAAAAAAATTTTTTTTTCTCGGTGACTCAAAACATCAATTTTAGACTCCCCTGAGTATGAAAAGTGAAACGAAAATCATTTTTGAGAAGAAAAAATTTTTGTATGGGAGGGCCCCTGCTAGAACATATTTCCCAAGTGCGTCGATTTTGGGTCGCCGACACAAGCTCGGGTCAAAAAAATTTTTTTTTCACGGTGACTCAAAACATCAATTTTAGACTCCCCTGAGTATGAAAAGTGAAACGAAAATCATTTTTGAGAAGAAAAAATTTTTGTATGGGAGGGCCCCTGCTAGAACATTTTTCCCAAGTGCGTCGATTTTGGGTCGCCGACACAAGCTCGGGTCAAAAAAATTTTTTTTTCACGGTGACTCAAAACATCAATTTTAGACTCCCCTGAGTATGAAAAGTGAAACGAAAATCATTTTTGAGAAGAAAAAATTTTTGTATGGGAGGGCCCCTGCTAGAACATTTTTCCCAAGTGCGTCGATTTTGGGTCGCCGACACAAGCTCGGGTCAAAAAAATTTTTTTTTCACGGTGACTCAAAACATCAATTTTAGACTCCCCTGAGTATGAAAAGTGAAACGAAAATCATTTTTGAGAAGAAAAAATTTTTGTATGGGAGGGCCCCTGCTAGAACATTTTTCCCAAGTGCGTCGATTTTGGGTCGCCGACACAAGCTCGGGTCAAAAAAATTTTTTTTTCTCGGTGACTCAAAACATCAATTTTAGACTCCCCTGAGTATGAAAAGTGAAACGAAAATCATTTTTGAGAAGAAAAAATTTTTGTATGGGAGGGCCCCTGCTAGAACATATTTCCCAAGTGCGTCGATTTTGGGTCGCCGACACAAGCTCGGGTCAAAAAAATTTTTTTTTCACGGTGACTCAAAACATCAATTTTAGACTCCCCTGAGTATGAAAAGTGAAACGAAAATCATTTTTGAGAAGAAAAAATTTTTGTATGGGAGGGCCCCTGCTAGAACATTTTTCCCAAGTGCGTCGATTTTGGGTCGCCGACACAAGCTCGGGTCAAAAAAATTTTTTTTTCACGGTGACTCAAAACATCAATTTTAGACTCCCCTGAGTATGAAAAGTGAAACGAAAATCATTTTTGAGAAGAAAAAATTTTTGTATGGGAGGGCCCCTGCTAGAACATTTTTCCCAAGTGCGTCGATTTTGGGTCGCCGACACAAGCTCGGGTCAAAAAAATTTTTTTTTCACGGTGACTCAAAACATCAATTTTAGACTCCCCTGAGTATGAAAAGTGAAACGAAAATCATTTTTGAGAAGAAAAAATTTTTGTATGGGAGGGCCCCTGCTAGAACATTTTTCCCAAGTGCGTCGATTTTGGGTCGCCGACACAAGCTCGGGTCAAAAAATTTTTTTTTTCTCGGTGACTCAAAACATCAATTTTAGACTCCCCTGAGTATGAAAAGTGAAACGAAAATCATTTTTGAGAAGAAAAAATTTTTGTATGGGAGGGCCCCTGCTAGAACATATTTCCCAAGTGCGTCGATTTTGGGTCGCCGACACAAGCTCGGGTCAAAAAAATTTTTTTTTCACGGTGACTCAAAACATCAATTTTAGACTCCCCTGAGTATGAAAAGTGAAACGAAAATCATTTTTGAGAAGAAAAAATTTTTGTATGGGAGGGCCCCTGCTAGAACATTTTTCCCAAGTGCGTCGATTTTGGGTCGCCGACACAAGCTCGGGTCAAAAAAATTTTTTTTTCACGGTGACTCAAAACATCAATTTTAGACTCCCCTGAGTATGAAAAGTGAAACGAAAATCATTTTTGAGAAGAAAAAATTTTTGTATGGGAGGGCCCCTGCTAGAACATTTTTCCCAAGTGCGTCGATTTTGGGTCGCCGACACAAGCTCGGGTCAAAAAAATTTTTTTTTCACGGTGACTCAAAACATCAATTTTAGACTCCCCTGAGTATGAAAAGTGAAACGAAAATCATTTTTGAGAAGAAAAAATTTTTGTATGGGAGGGCCCCTGCTAGAACATTTTTCCCAAGTGCGTCGATTTTGGGTCGCCGACACAAGCTCGGGTCAAAAAAATTTTTTTTTCTCGGTGACTCAAAACATCAATTTTAGACTCCCCTGAGTATGAAAAGTGAAACGAAAATCATTTTTGAGAAGAAAAAATTTTTGTATGGGAGGGCCCCTGCTAGAACATTTTTCCCAAGTGCGTCGATTTTGGGTCGCCGACACAAGCTCGGGTCAAAAAAATTTTTTTTTCACGGTGACTCAAAACATCAATTTTAGACTCCCCTGAGTATGAAAAGTGAAACGAAAATCATTTTTGAGAAGAAAAAATTTTTGTATGGGA
>NW_026453537.1:1005000-1012500 GCF_943734755.1 Anopheles moucheti
TTCGGACAAAAGTTTCGGCGGGAAAAACTACATCTAATTCCATCGCCGGAAAAGTGATTTTCGCAACATCCAGAGAGATACGGGCGGAAAAGCGTTTTTCCGAAGAAGAAAATTTTCGCCCTGATACCGTCGTGCGGGGTATCAAACGACGAGTTTTCAAGAGGGGAGTCGGGAAAATACCCCCCCACCACCATACCACCCACCCCCACCCCCCTAGAGCGGAAAAACCACCCAGGAAGCGGTTTTTCGCGATTTTTCCGAGGAAAACTTCATCGCCACCCAGGCAAGTGGGGTATCAGAAGAAGCGGCTCGGCGGGACGAGTCCATCGCGCACCCCCCCGTTCTTCTACCATCTTCCCTCACCTCGCCCGGGCGGAAAAACCTCGCCGTCGATCCTCGTGGCAGTCCGCTGCTGGCGTCCCTCCTTGAGGGGGAGTAAAACCAGTTTAAAGCGCGGACTCTTCCTTCCTTCTGGCGATGATGTCCGCCAGTCGGAATTTACGATCACGGTCGGGATCGACTGATAGCCGAGCACCGGTGGGCTCGAAACCGGTAGTGATGCTCAGCAGAGTGCCGGAAGGGCAGACCGCAGCCACGAGCGGTGTTGCTCGCACGAGTGGCGTTGGCACGGCCACGGCTGCGAAAGGAGCCACGATGGAGAGGCTCATCGAGCGTTTGGAGGACGAGCTATCCCTCCTCCGTGTTCAGCTGACGGAGCAAGCTGAGCAATATAGGAAAGACCTCGCGGCGATGCAGGAGTGCCATCGCCAGGAGGTGCTCCATCTGCGAGAGGAGAACCGTAAGGAGCGGGAGATGGTCTCTGGGCTCCTTACGCAACTGGTTGTTGCGCAGTCGCAGCAGCAACAGCAGCAGCAGCAGCAGCAGCAGCTGGCACAACAGCGAGAGGGTGCGGTGACGGCTACGGTGGTGCCGTCTCCGGACCAGGAAGGCGGCTCCTGGGCCGAGGTGGTGCGCCGTAAGTCGGCACGCCAGCAGCCGGCTCAGCAGCATCAGCAGCAGTGGCCGCAGCTCCCGCAACGGCAGCAGCCGCAGCGGCAACAGAAGCAACGTCCGCAGCAACATCAGAGCGGACAGCGTTCGGCTGGGCAGCCCCAGCAACAACAACAACAGTGGCATTTGCAGGGCCAGTTGCTGCGAAAGCAGAGTAAGCAGCAGCCACGCACGATGCCAGCTGCAGTGAAGAAGTCGCGGAAGCGGCCCGACACCATCGAGGTGATGCCAGCGGAGGGCGTCAGCTACCTCGACATGTATAGGGCGATTCGTACGAGCTCGCATCTCGACGGCATGCAGGAGAAGATCGGCGTCGGCAAGCGAACGCCGAAAGACACCTTGCGGCTGCCGCTGAGCCGTGATGCCGACAGCGCCGAGCTGTGCCAGCGTATCCGGCAAGCCATCGGAGACAAGGGTGCGGCGTCCGTGCGTACGGAGATGTCGATGGTGCTCATAACAAACATCGACTCCTTGGCGAGCGAGGACCAGCTGCGTCGGGCGGTGTTGACGGCTCTCGGCAAGGAGCATTCCGAGGCCACCTTCGACATGTGGGAGCGGCGAGACGGCACGAAGCGTGCTCGCGTTCGTCTGCCCCGGTCGGATGCGGAGCATCTGGCTGGGAAGCGCCTGCTCCTAGGACACACCTCCTGTTGGGTGTGGGAGGTCCCGAAAGCGTCGCTGGAGGAGAAGCGGTGCTTCCGATGTTTGGAGCGCGGCCACTTCGCCGGGCAGTGCTCGGGAGAGGACCGCAGCAAAGCGTGTATCCGGTGTGGCGCGGAAGGCCACAAGGCAGCGAGCTGCACTGGCGAGGCTCGCTGTTTGAAGTGTGGCGGCCCGCACTCGATTGCCGCAGCTTCGTGCAAAGCTGCAGCCACACGATGATGATAGAAGTGCTCCAGATAAATATCGGTAAGAGCAGGAGCGCTCAGGATCTTGCGCTCCAGCGGATGAGGGAGGAGGGAGCAGACGTGATGCTCATCACGGAGCTCTATGCTGTGCCGGCCAACAATGGGAACTGGGCATCCGACGACGCACTGAAGGCCGCGATCGTCACCAGTGGCCAACGGTTTCCCATACAGCGGGTGAGGAGCGTGCAGCATCCGGGCATCGTAGCTGCCGAGGTGGCGGGCATCGTTGTCATCTGCTGCTATATTCCGCCATCGATCGGCCTCCCGGAGTTCGAGCAGCAGATGGACCGGCTGGAGGTACTTGCGCGAGGCCACCCTTGCGTGCTGATAGCTGGTGACTTCAACGCGTGGCATGGGGCCTGGGGGAGCGAGCGGGCCAACCTTAAGGGTGAGGCGCTCCTTCAGACGGTTACCAGCCTAGGATTGGAGGTCCTCAACCGCGGCACGGAGCCGACATTCCTGGGGAACGGTGTGGCTCGGCCCAGCAGAGTGGACGTCGCCTTCGCGAGTCCAACGCTCTGCCGATCGGATGGAGCAGCGGAGGACATCAGCTCCTGGCGGACGCTAGACCGCTACTCCTATAGCGACCACCGCTATATTCGGTTTGCGGTCGGGCAACAGCATCGTACAGGTCAGCGGCCCGGACGGGGCATTCATCAGCAGGAAGGTGTCGAAGTACGGGAGGCGGGTACTCGCTGGCGAACTCGCCAGTTTTGCCCCCGTACTTTCGAGCTGGCACTTGAGGCGACCCGTTTTGCCGATCGGGTGACCGATGCGGCAAGCCTGGGGATGGTGCTTACGGAGGCCTGCGACGCTACCATGGCGAGGATTGGGCAGTCGCAGCAGCAGAGGAGGAACTGCAACACATATTGGTGGACTCCGGATGTCGAGGAGCTGACCGAGCGCTGCCGGTTGGCTCGGGAGCGACAGTTATTGGCCCTCGACGAGACGTCCGCCGAACTGGCTTCAGAGGAACATCAGGAGGCGCGTGCTGCCTTAAGGGTGGCAATTAAGGCCAGCAAGCAGCGCCAGTTCGATGAGTGGCTGCAGGCCCTGGCTGCAGATGAGACGGGACAGTGGTTCCGGCAAGTGCTTCTTCGGTTTCGGGGCAGCTGGACGGCGCGTGAACGCGATCCAGCGGTGTTGCAGCGGATCGTCGAGGAGCTGTTTCCGGAGCATCCCCCGGTCGAGTGGCCGGACGTCACGCCTTCGGAAGGGGACACTCCGGTCCGTCCGATCAGCTGCGCGGAGCTCCAGGCGATAGCGAGCGAGCTGCATCCGCGGAAGGCGCCTGGCCTCGATGGAGTACCGAACGCTGCGGTAACGGCTGCCATCCGGAAGTATCCGGAGCCATTCGCTGGTGTCTACCAGCGCTGCTTGGACACCGGCGAAATACCACGCGAATGGAAAAGGCAGAAGCTGGTGCTGTTGCCTAAGCCGGGTAAGCCGCCGGGCGAAGCCTCGTCCTGCCGCCCGATCTGCTTGATCGACAATCCGGCGAAGGTCTTCGAGAGGACTACGCTGGACAGACTCAACGAGCACCTGGAGGATCCGGAGGCACCTCGGCTGGCCGAGAACCAGTTCGGTTTCCGGAAGCAGCGGAGCACCCTGCAGGCGATCCAGCTGGTGGTGGAAGCAGGCGAGCGCGCGATGTCCTACGGACGGACTAACAACCGGGATAAGCGCTGTCTGCTGGTTGTGGCGTTGGACGTCAGAAACGCCTTTAACACCGCCAGCTGGCAGGCGATAGCGATGGCCCTGCGTGAGAAGGAGGTTCCAGCGCAGCTGCAACTCCTGCTCCGCGACTATTTCACCGACAGGGAGCTGGTGTACGACACCCACGACGGCCCGGTGTCACGTCGGGTGACGGCAGGCGTTCCACAGGGGTCAATCCTTGGCCCGACTCTGTGGAACGTTATGTACGACGGCGTTCTGCGGATCCAGCTCCCTGAAGGGGCCACCATCGTCGGCTTTGCCGATGACATCGCCATCCTGGCCGAGGGCTGCACACCCGAGGAGTCGGCGACGGTCGCGGAGGCTGCGATCGACGCGGTGATGGGGTGGCTCGAGGCACGTCACCTTAGTCTCGCCCCCCACAAAACCGAGGTGGTTCTGATATCGAGTCTGCGTCGAGGACGTTTGGAAATTCCTGTGCGCGTCGGCGAAGTGGTCTGCACGTCAAAGCGATCGATACGCTACCTGGGGGTACAACTCCACGAGAAACTCTCGTGGAAACCGCACGTGGAAGCGGCCGCGGACAAGGCCCTCCGTGCGGTGGCGGTGGTTACCTCGGTGATGAGGAACCACAGCGGCCCCCAGGTGGCCAAGCGGCGGTTGCTGGCAGGAGTCGCTGAGTCGGTGATCCGGTACGCCTCGCCCATCTGGGCTAAGGCGACAGACATGCAGTGGTGCCGAAGACGACTGGCCCAGGTCCAGAAGCCACTGGCACGTGGGGTATCGAGTTCGTTCCGCTCGGTATCCTACGAGGTGTCAGTGGTGATGGCTGGTTTGGTGCCGTACTGGCTGGTCGTCAACGAGGACGCAAGGTGCCATAGCAGGCTGCTGGTCGAGCCTGGCGCCAGCAGGAAGGAGGTACGAGCGGCGGAGCGAGCAGCCACGATGCTGCAATGGCAGGACGCCTGGGACCGTGCGGCGGCAACACCATCGGCCAGCCGCTACTTGACGTGGGCGCACGGGATGATTCCCGACCTGCACCGGTGGACGGGACGAAAGCACGGGAAGGTGGACTTCC
The DNA here is from genome assembly GCF_943734755.1 of Anopheles moucheti. NCBI lineage: Eukaryota > Metazoa > Arthropoda > Insecta > Diptera > Culicidae > Anopheles > Anopheles moucheti. The sequence continues at coordinate 1,009,672 of NW_026453537.1, forward strand.
ACCTTTCGCAGGTGCTCTCCGGACACGGATTCTTCCGGGAGTACCTGCACGTCTGCGGCTTCGCTTCGTCTCCGGAGTGTCCACGGTGCGTGGGGTCGGTCGAGTCGGTGGCCCACGTCTTGTTCGAGTGCCCCGTGTTTGAGGAGATCCGACGTGAGCTGCTGGGCTGGGGGACACCCGAGTCGGTCCAGCTTAACAACATCGCAGAGAAGCTGCTGGAGAGTGCGGAGTGGTGGGACCGCATTCAGAAAGCAGCAAAGACCATCACCACAGTGCTTCAACAGCTGTGGCGCGATGAGGAAGCGCTCACCAATGGTCGAACGGAAGCGGCTTTCGCCGAGGACGAGGAAGTGGTCCTCGAAAGTGTGGCCGCACTCTTCGGTGAGGAGATGGACGACGTCATCATCGAAGACATCACGCGGCGCGTGAACGAGTCGCGAGCAGCGCGTCAGCGATCTGCCCGCAACCGACGGCTTCGCGGCAGAGCGGAGGATCGGGCGCGAGTGCGACTGGCTGCGGACGTCGCAGCAGCACTGGCCGCCCGAGATGACGAGATACTGCGGACGGCAGTAGAGGCGGAGCGAGCGGGCCTAGCTCCTCCTCCCATACCTAGGCGTAGCAGAGGGGGACCACCTTCCCCTGAAACGGTTAGAATTCGCCATGAGCGGCGTCTATTCATGCAGCGCGCATGGCGAGCTCGGGTCCAGGCTGAGGGACCCTCGACGACGCGCCGCCGTCGGACCGCGCCTACGGAGGCGGACCTGATAAGGTCTCGGCGGAACAGACGCGAAAACGAAAGGCGCCGTCGTGCTTTGGCTGCAGGCCGACGATGGACACCCGCGGAGGAGGCTGCCGCCAGCGAGGCGGAATGGTCAGATCGATAGATGTCGGGTTGACTTCTTGAGATCTCCGAGAGGGGAAAGAATGAGTGAGTCACGCGGACTTAGCAAGCGTACGCCTTTAATATGCGGTTAAGATACGATTCAATTTAATAAAGAAATAGGGAAGAGACATCCGAAAGGGTTCGTAATGACGCATGACAAATCCCTGGCGGGCGACGTCGTGCGTCAAGAGCGTGGGTTTATGCTATTGTTTGTTAGAACATAATGTTTATGAACAATAAAACCTGCATTTGTTAAAAAAAAAAAAAAAACGAAGTGGAGCTTGCGGCTTAATTTGACTCAACACGGGAAAATTTACCAGGTCCGAACTTATCGAGGTAAGACAGATTGAGAGCTCTTTCTCAAATTTAAGGGTAGTGGTGCATGGCCGTTCTTAGTTCGTGGAATGATTTGTCTGGTTAATTCCGATAACGAACGCGACTCAAACAAGCTAACTAGAACGCTGTCAGCAGTGCACCTCCGGGCGCACCTGACGTCAAGGCCGGCGGCCCCTTCACGGGCGGTCGTCGGCCACGTTTGCCCTGCTTAGCGGGACAACTTGTGTTTAGCAAGGTGAGAATGAGCGATAACAGGTCCGTGATGCCCTTAGATGTTCTGGGCTGCACGCGTGCTACAATGTGAGCAGCAGCGTGTTCTCGCCAATTGGCGCCCCCATTCCGAGAGGAACGGGAAATCACCCAAATGCTCATTTAGTTGGGATTGGGGACTGCAACGGTCCCCATGAACCTGGAATTTCTAGTAAGTGCTAGTCATTAGCTAGCGCTGATTACGTCCCTGCCCTTTGTACACACCGCCCGTCGCTACTACCGATGGATTATTTAGTGAGGTCTCTGGAGGCACACCTTCCGCGGTTCCTTCGTGAGCTGCAGCTGGCATGGCCGAAGTTGACCGAACTTGATGATTTAGAGGAAGTAAAAGTCGTAACAAGGTTTCCGTAGGTGAACCTGCGGAAGGATCATTACCGATCAATACATATATGTTGTTGTGTGAGTTGTTTAGAGAGATAGAGAAACACGGTATCAGCAGAACAAACTGCTATGTTACCTTTTGGGGGCCGCGCACGCCAATTAGACCCGCGAGAGAGGTGTGTCTATACTACGATATTGAGCGTGCGCGACCGTAGGCCAGTGGCCTTCGTACCTGTGCGCACACTCCCAATGGCAGCCATCGAACGCGTAAAGTGTGTGACACATGGGCGAAGGTAAAGACCCACTAGAACATATTTAAACACTGGCCTCGAGCGAGAGAGAACCTAATCAAGAGAACGAAAGTTGTGCAAGATCGCGCCGATGCCGCCCACATCGCGCGTCGATCAATGGGAAGGAAGACCAATGGTCATCCTTGTCCACCCTGGACGGCTTCGAAGGAACCGAGAGGTGCACGGTTACGCTGTCCGGGGAACTTAAGTTGTGAGAGATGCACCTAGCGCATAACGAAAACATAGGAGACAGTTGAACATACCAAAACCCTAGGCAGGGGATCACTCGGCTCATGGATCGATGAAGACCGCAGCTAAATGCGCGTCAGAATGTGAACTGCAGGACACATGAACACCGACACGTTGAACGCATATGGCGCATCGGACGTTTAAACCCGACCGATGCACACATTCTTGAGTGCCTACCAATTCTTGTTACACACTATTCCATAACTACAGGACGCCCGCGTACCAGCGGCACGCCTGGGCGAGCAGCACGCCCGGGAGTGTGTCGCAGGCTTGAACACACGCGTTTGGCGCACTGTGCATCATGGCGTGCTCGGACCCCTTCCGCGGGGGACCTTGGGCGCTGAAATGGTAAGGCGGTACAGTTGGCCCAGTGGGTGCGTGTCGTGTCGCACGGTTCGAACTTCGGCTATAAGACAACCTGGGAGCACCGGAAGCCCTTGAACACCTGGCTTGCCGTCTGTTGCCGGGACCCGCCGTCTG
>NW_026453537.1:1017500-1030000 GCF_943734755.1 Anopheles moucheti
GCTTCGCTCCTTTGGGGCCTCCGTGGTTCTGCATCAGTCGGGAGATCCCCTTCGCCGCACGGAGTGCCTTCGCCGTGGCGTACTCAACGTGCGGGGTCCACAGCAGATGCTCGTGCAAAACCACGCCCAGGTACTTGAGGCTCTGCGTTGGCAGCCGCTGTATCCCCTCGATGGAGACCGAGGGCTGCGCATAGCCCCGCCGCATTGTGGACACCATGATGATCTCCGTCTTAGCCGGAGCAAGATGCAGGTGACGCTCTGCCATCCACGTGCCAATCATCTGGATCGCCAGCTGCGCAAGATCAGCCGCTTCCTGCGGCGTCGTGCCGCCCGCCAGCACCACCAGGTCGTCCGCGAACCCAATCGCCTCCACGCCGTCTGGGAACGCCAGCCGCAGGACTCCGTCGTACATTGTGTTCCACAATGTGGGACCGACAATGGAGCCCTGCGGTACGCCAGCCGACACCTTCCTGCGCACCGGTCCTTCACTGGTCTCGTAGACCAGCTCGCGCTCGGAGAAGTAGCTGCGCAAAATTCTCCTCAACGCTGCAGGAACGCGTTTCTCCTCCAGAGCCGTGGCGATCGCCCTCCAGCTCGCCGTGTTAAAAGCGTTCTGGACATCCAGTGCTGCCACCACCAGACACCGTGGATCGCGTCCGTTCGTCCGGTGGAATGTGCGCGCAAACTCGCCCCGCTCGACGACCCGCTGGATGGCCTGGACCGTCGACCTCCCGCGACGAAAGCCATATTGCTCCGGCGACAGTTGAGGGGCACTGCTGTCCTCCAAATGATCGTTGAGGCGGTCCAAGACGCACCTCTCGAACATTTTCGGGACTGCTCCCTCAAGGAGCAGCGGACGACTCGCCGCAGGATCGCCCGGTGGCTTGCCCGGTTTGGGCACCAGGACTAGCCGCGCCTCCTTCCATTCCTTCGGGAACTCGCCTCTCTCCAGCAAATCATTGAACACCCGGGCAAACGTCGCCGGGTGCTCTCTGATTGCGGCCTTCACCGCGACGTTCGGGATCCCATCCAGTCCCGGGGCCTTCGACGGAGCCATCCTGTCGGCCATCGCCAGGATCTCCGCTTCAGTGACGGGTCGTAGGGCCTCCTCGTCGTCCGTCCGCTCGATGACTGGCCACTCGAAGGCGGGATGAGCCGGGAAGAGCGCGTCAACGATTGGCTCTAATACCGCTCGGTCGGTCTCCTGCGGTGTTCGGCCACGCAGCTTGGCCATCACCACCTGGTACCCGAGACCAAACACGTCGCTGTCGACTGCGTCGATCAGCTCCTGCAGCTTCCCGCTCCGGCTCTCCTGGATCGCTCGCTGCAGCTGTCGTCGCAGATCTTGAAGGCGAGCGGTCTCCACGTCGCGGTCCGCCGACCCTGTGGCAGCACTAAGCCTCTCCTCGGCAAGTTCACACTCCCGACGCAAGTCGCCCAGCTCCGGGGTCCACCAATACAGCCGAGGCTGTTGATGCTGCTTCGGCCTGCCTACCCTCTCCATGATGGCGTCGCAAGCGAGGGTCAATGCTCCGACCAGCGCCTCGGACGTATCAGCTTCTGCGAAGCGACAGTCGACGAGGGCGGTCTTGTAGTCCTCGCTGCGGAAGAGGGAGGTCTTCCAGCGAATCCCGGCATGCGTCGCGATAGCCACGCTCCCGTGCGTCCGCGATGGCTGATGCTGTTGCCGCTGTCCCTGCCGACCCGGCACATCGACGGAATACTCCACGTAACGATGGTCGCTGTGGGTGAAGGTGGAACTCACCCTCCAGGTCCCAGGCAAGGCGATCGAGGTGCTTGCGAACGAGACGTCCACGATGCTCTCGCGCGCAACCCCGTTGCCCATGAAGGTGGGTACGTTGCCGCGGTTGACAACATCGAGCTGCAGATGCTGCACCGTCCCCATGAGCGAGTGGCCCCTGGATGTTGTGCGGGGACATCCCCACTCCTGGCTCCACGCGTTGAAATCACCGGCAAGCACGATGTGCTGGTGACCAACCAACGCCATCTCCACCGCCTCGAGATAGGCGCCAAAGTCCGCTGGCCCGATGTTCGGCGAAACGTAACAGCTGGCAAAGGTGACACCTGCCACTGTGGCCACCACCAGCCCGGGATGGACGCTACCCCACAGGCGTTGGATGGGGTAAGCCCCGGTGGCGACCACTGCCACACTCTGCACCTCATCCACCGCCCATCTGCCGTTATCCCGAGGCGGCTTGTACAGCTCGCAGGCAATGACGACGTCCACCCGCTGCTCCCGTGCCGTCTGTAGCATCAGGTCCTGCGCTACCCGGCTGCGCCCGAGGTTGACCTGCAGGACCTTTAGGCCCGGGTGCAGGACGGATGTCCTACCCGGTGAGGGCCCCTGCATACCGCACAGCAGACCGCTTCCGTGCATGTCCGAGCCAGATGGCCCGGTTGGCCGCAACGGATGCAGTGCGTCGACCGGTCTGTCCCGCTCTTGCACTGGTGTCGGAGGTGTCCGTGCTCCAGGCACCTGAAGCACCGCAGCTGTCCCCGAGTCGGTGGTGCCAATCGCGTCGCCAGGCACGAGGTGTGCAACACTCGCACTCGCTGCTGGTGCACCCGCTCCGCCGCCTTCACAGACATCCGCACGTACGCTGTCTGCGTGCCGTTCCACGCCTTTACCAGGTGCACGGCGGATTCGCTCACCGTCTCCGAGCTGGACTCCTTCACCGCCGTCGCCACATCCGTCGCCACCGCTAAAGGGTCCACCTCATCTAGGCGGACCTCCACCGTCTCCGTCACCAAACGGGTGGTGGCCGGAGCTGCTGCCTGCGCGCAAACCTGCTGCACGCGTTGCAGAATTTCCTCTGCGTTTGCACCATCCTGCAGGTCCATCACCAGCCGGTCCCGCGTTGTGCGTCGTCCAACGCCTAGTTTGGCCTGGTCTTCGGCCAACGACGGAGCACTACGGATCAGCTGGTAAACATCCGTCCATGACTGACCCTCGCCTGGGGCTACCTCGATGGCGTCCAGCTTTTTCTTCGCCAGCTGCTTGCGTGGCTCAGATTGCGGACGCGGCATGACCTGCTGCTGCACCACGGACCGCTGTGGCAGAGGCCGTTGCGGCTGTTGTCGTTGCTGCGGTTGCTGCCGCTGCTGTTGCTGCTGCCGTTGCGGAAGCTGTGGCCACTGTTGCTGCCGCTGTTGCTCAGCCGTCTGCTGACGTGGCGGCTTACGACGCACCACCTCAACCCAGGAGCCGCCATCCGTCGTCTGAGGTGGCTTGCTCGTAGCCACCACCGCGTCCTGCTGATATCCACGCTGCTGCGTGCTCTGCTGCGTAGCCCGCTCCAGCTGCTGCTGCACAGTAGTTGGCTGCTGGTTCTGCCCGACAGTCTGTGCCACCAGCGCCGTCAACAACTCCCGCTCCTTCCGGAGCTCCTCGCGCAGCTGCTGATTGTCAGCAACCAGCCGCTCCTCCCGCTGCCGAGCCTCCAGACGCGCCTCGCGGAGGTCTTGCCGAGCCTGCTCAGCTGCCGCCTCCATCTGAACTCGCAGGAGCGTTACCTGCTCCTCCAGCTTTTTGACGACCGCAAGCAACATCTCGCTGTCGAGTTTCGCCTCGCTAATGATGCGTCGCACCTCGCTCGACGGAGAACCTCCAGTGCCAGTCACCAACCTGGCCGCATACTTGCTGGAGCTCGTGGCTCCACTAACAGCCACACCCTCCATCACCGGCGTTAGCGGGACAGTGAGCCGCTTGCCCGCGCTCATGGCCGATCTGCTCCTGGTGGTGGCTGCGCTCGGTTCGTCAACCGAGAGTGTTCGCGCCCTTAAGCCCCTGTCCATGGCCCTGTGAAGGCCAGCCTATCAAGGTTTTTATTTATTGTTATATTTGCTCTAAAACCAAAAATAAATATTAGTTTCGGAAAACAAATATTTAAAACCAATAAATATTTTGCCCGGGTTCGCCTCCTTATCCAGCGTTGAGATCACCGCCTGTCGGTATGCAACCCGCATACACCGACCCGGGTTGCCCGCTGGTACCGACGTTGAAATCTCCCAAGCGCACGGGTTGTTGTCGCCGCTACCGCTGAATCCGCTATCGTCCACCAGGTGACGCCACTGATGAAGTCTCCCGTTAGTTCCGATAGATGGCGCTGCCCCGTGTCTCGGCTAAGGCGAAAGCTCGGAGCCGAAAGCTTTGCCAATGACGCCGATGACGTCAGCACAAACGTCAACACGTCAACACGTACACACGCGACGATCCACCTGACGCCGCTCTGCCGCTGTTTTTCACGCACTTTTTTCTCAGTTTTGTGGCGTTTTCCACACTGCCACCGTCCGGAAAATTGTTCTTCGGCGTCGCCACTACGTAATAAACGTGCCACTTGATGTTTTTGTCGTCCCTTTCGCGAATAAATAGCACTTGTTTGTTCCCATACAAAATGTATGGGAGAGTTTTATATCGCTTTTATCAGGCGAGCATCGTCCTGTTTTGTTATTTTTCCACCATTAAAAGGTAAAAGGCACTAAAACTCAATGTTTATAACACTTTTTAGCCCTTTTTTCGCAATTTTACACCCTGATTTTCGTATTTTAACACGAGCGACACAGAGGCACGTCCTAACACCGTGAATGACAGCTACGCACACACAGGGATAACTGGCTTGTGGCCGCCAAGCGTTCATAGCGACGTGGCTTTTTGATCCTTCGATGTCGGCTCTTCCTATCATTGTGAAGCAAAATTCACCAAGCGTAGGATTGTTCACCCTTTCAAGGGAACGTGAGCTGGGTTTAGACCGTCGTGAGACAGGTTAGTTTTACCCTACTGGTGTGTGCTGTTTGCCGCTATCTTAACGGAATTCCTGTGCAGTACGAGAGGAACCACAGGTACGGACCACTGGCTCAATACTAGTTCGACCGGACTTTGGTATGACGCTACGTCCGCTGGATTATGCCTGAACGCCTCTAAGGTCGTATCCAATCCGAGCTGATAGCGCTTCTCAAACCCATTAGGTGATCGGAAGCTAGCGGGCTTAACAACCCTCCGAGATCCGTCGGTGCTGCCCCGCGCACACTGACGTCTCATCCCCGCTATAGCACTAGACTGAGCCGCAACGGGCGGGAGCACGCTGCACGTGGAAGTACCTTACCACAGGGAACCCTGGTGGCTGTGTTTCCGTCGACCGTGGATACAACTAGTTTCGACACCTTCGACCGCCCGCAAACGACGGGACTACAGGCTGGGAGCTGCGAGTTGTAGAGATGCGTTCGCATCGATCCTCTCAGGCGACCCATGCTTGCTGGTGCTCGCGTTCACTTTGGGAATGGAGTGTTCGCGAGAGTGATTGTTGTGTTGTGTGTGTACAGTTGGTGCTTGCGTGCACTCCCATAGTGGAGTGTTCGCGAGCTTAAAACGCTAAGTCCCGATTAATACTCTCCTCGCAACATTATGTGCGTGGCTCCACGCCAAGTGGGATTAGCGGTGCGAAACGCGATTGGTAAAGTCGATGGTGATGTGCGTACCAACAGGCGATTTGTTAAGTCAAATGCGATCTGTGGTGCAACAGGCAATGTGTGTTTATTATCAGGTGTTGTTGGAAGTCAATACGATTTGACTTTCAAAAATTTTTCTAAGTCCCGATTTTTTTTCTCGTCGAGTAACTACAATGGACTATTTCTATCGCAGCGGACTTGCGGTTCATGGCCTAAATGATCGCGAACGAACACGTATTCGCAAAAAAATTTTTGTATGAAAAAGTCACCACTCGGGTACCTCCATACAAAAGAACCAAGTTCGGGTCGAGTGGTCGATGGACGTCGAAGGTGAAAATTTTTCATCATCGAAAATTTTTTCCAAAGTTGAAGCAAATGGGCCCTAGAGTATGAAAAGTGAAACCACGGATCGATTTGAGAAATAAAAATTTTTGTATGAAAAAGTCACCACTCGGGTACCTCCATACAAAAGTACCAAGTTCGGGTCGAGTGGTCGATGGACGTCGAAGGTGAAAATTTTTCATCATCGAAAATTTTTTCCAAAGTTGAAGCAAATGGGCCCTAGAGTATGAAAAGTGAAACCACGGATCGATTTGAGAAATAAAAATTTTTGTATGAAAAAGTCACCACTCGGGTACCTCCATACAAAAGTACCAAGTTCGGGTCGAGTGGTCGATGAACGTCGAAGGTGAAAATTTTTCATCATCGAAAATTTTTTCCAAAGTTGAAGCAAATGGGCCCTAGAGTATGAAAAGTGAAACCACGGATCGATTTGAGAAATAAAAATTTTTGTATGAAAAAGTCACCACTCGGGTACCTCCATACAAAAGTACCAAGTTCGGGTCGAGTGGTCGATGGACGTCGAAGGTGAAAATTTTTCATCATCGAAAATTTTTTCCAAAGTTGAAGCAAATGGGCCCTAGAGTATGAAAAGTGAAACCACGGATCGATTTGAGAAATAAAAATTTTTGTATGAAAAAGTCACCACTCGGGTACCTCCATACAAAAGTACCAAGTTCGGGTCGAGTGGTCGATGAACGTCGAAGGTGAAAATTTTTCATCATCGAAAATTTTTTCCAAAGTTGAAGCAAATGGGCCCTAGAGTATGAAAAGTGAAACCACGGATCGATTTGAGAAATAAAAATTTTTGTATGAAAAAGTCACCACTCGGGTACCTCCATACAAAAGTACCAAGTTCGGGTCGAGTGGTCGATGGACGTCGAAGGTGAAAATTTTTCATCATCGAAAATTTTTTCCAAAGTTGAAGCAAATGGGCCCTAGAGTATGAAAAGTGAAACCACGGATCGATTTGAGAAATAAAAATTTTTGTATGAAAAAGTCACCACTCGGGTACCTCCATACAAAAGTACCAAGTTCGGGTCGAGTGGTCGATGGACGTCGAAGGTGAAAATTTTTCATCATCGAAAATTTTTTCCAAAGTTGAAGCAAATGGGCCCTAGAGTATGAAAAGTGAAACCACGGATCGATTTGAGAAATAAAAATTTTTGTATGAAAAAGTCACCACTCGGGTACCTCCATACAAAAGTACCAAGTTCGGGTCGAGTGGTCGATGGACGTCGAAGGTGAAAATTTTTCATCATCGAAAATTTTTTCCAAAGTTGAAGCAAATGGGCCCTAGAGTATGAAAAGTGAAACCACGGATCGATTTGAGAAATAAAAATTTTTTGTATGGGAGGGCCCCTGCTAGAACATTTTTCCCAAGTGCGACCATTTTACCCAGTGAGTCAAAAAAAAATTTTTTTCACGGTGACTCAAAACTTCAATATTAGACTCCCCTGAGTATGAAAAGTGAAACGAAAATCATTTTTGAGAAGAAAAAATTTTTGTATGGGAGGGCCCCTGCTAGAACATTTTTCCCAAGTGCGTCGATTTTGGGTCGCCGACACAAGCTCGGGTCAAAAAAATTTTTTTTTCACGGTGACTCAAAACATCAATTTTAGACTCCCCTGAGTATGAAAAGTGAAACGAAAATCATTTTTGAGAAGAAAAAAATTTTGTATGGGAGGGCCCCTGCTAGAACATTTTTCCCAAGTGCGTCGATTTTGGGTCGCCGACACAAGCTCGGGTCAAAAAAATTTTTTTTTCTCGGTGACTCAAAACATCAATTTTAGACTCCCCTGAGTATGAAAAGTGAAACGAAAATCATTTTTGAGAAGAAAAAATTTTTGTATGGGAGGGCCCCTGCTAGAACATTTTTCCCAAGTGCGTCGATTTTGGGTCGCCGACACAAGCTCGGGTCAAAAAAATTTTTTTTTCACGGTGACTCAAAACATCAATTTTAGACTCCCCTGAGTATGAAAAGTGAAACGAAAATCATTTTTGAGAAGAAAAAATTTTTGTATGGGAGGGCCCCTGCTAGAACATTTTTCCCAAGTGCGTCGATTTTGGGTCGCCGACACAAGCTCGGGTCAAAAAAATTTTTTTTTCACGGTGACTCAAAACATCAATTTTAGACTCCCCTGAGTATGAAAAGTGAAACGAAAATCATTTTTGAGAAGAAAAAATTTTTGTATGGGAGGGCCCCTGCTAGAACATTTTTCCCAAGTGCGTCGATTTTGGGTCGCCGACACAAGCTCGGGTCAAAAAAATTTTTTTTTCTCGGTGACTCAAAACATCAATTTTAGACTCCCCTGAGTATGAAAAGTGAAACGAAAATCATTTTTGAGAAGAAAAAATTTTTGTATGGGAGGGCCCCTGCTAGAACATTTTTCCCAAGTGCGTCGATTTTGGGTCGCCGACACAAGCTCGGGTCAAAAAAATTTTTTTTTCACGGTGACTCAAAACATCAATTTTAGACTCCCCTGAGTATGAAAAGTGAAACGAAAATCATTTTTGAGAAGAAAAAATTTTTGTATGGGAGGGCCCCTGCTAGAACATTTTTCCCAAGTGCGTCGATTTTGGGTCGCCGACACAAGCTCGGGTCAAAAAAATTTTTTTTTCACGGTGACTCAAAACATCAATTTTAGACTCCCCTGAGTATGAAAAGTGAAACGAAAATCATTTTTGAGAAGAAAAAATTTTTGTATGGGAGGGCCCCTGCTAGAACATTTTTCCCAAGTGCGTCGATTTTGGGTCGCCGACACAAGCTCGGGTCAAAAAAATTTTTTTTTCTCGGTGACTCAAAACATCAATTTTAGACTCCCCTGAGTATGAAAAGTGAAACGAAAATCATTTTTGAGAAGAAAAAATTTTTGTATGGGAGGGCCCCTGCTAGAACATTTTTCCCAAGTGCGTCGATTTTGGGTCGCCGACACAAGCTCGGGTCAAAAAAATTTTTTTTTCTCGGTGACTCAAAACATCAATTTTAGACTCCCCTGAGTATGAAAAGTGAAACGAAAATCATTTTTGAGAAGAAAAAATTTTTGTATGGGAGGGCCCCTGCTAGAACATTTTTCCCAAGTGAGTCGATTTTTGGGTCGCGACACAAGCTCGGGTCAAAAAAAATTTTTTTTTCACGGTGACTCAAAACATCAATTTTAGACTCCCCTGAGTATGAAAAGTGAAACGAAAATCATTTTTGAGAAGAAAAAAATTTTGTATGGGAGGGCCCCTGCTAGAACATTTTTCCCAAGTGCGTCGATTTTGGGTCGCCGACACAAGCTCGGGTCAAAAAAATTTTTTTTTCTCGGTGACTCAAAACATCAATTTTAGACTCCCCTGAGTATGAAAAGTGAAACGAAAATCATTTTTGAGAAGAAAAAATTTTTGTATGGGAGGGCCCCTGCTAGAACATTTTTCCCAAGTGCGTCGATTTTGGGTCGCCGACACAAGCTCGGGTCAAAAAAATTTTTTTTTCACGGTGACTCAAAACATCAATTTTAGACTCCCCTGAGTATGAAAAGTGAAACGAAAATCATTTTTGAGAAGAAAAAATTTTTGTATGGGAGGGCCCCTGCTAGAACATTTTTCCCAAGTGCGTCGATTTTGGGTCGCCGACACAAGCTCGGGTCAAAAAAATTTTTTTTTCACGGTGACTCAAAACATCAATTTTAGACTCCCCTGAGTATGAAAAGTGAAACGAAAATCATTTTTGAGAAGAAAAAATTTTTGTATGGGAGGGCCCCTGCTAGAACATTTTTCCCAAGTGCGTCGATTTTGGGTCGCCGACACAAGCTCGGGTCAAAAAAATTTTTTTTCTCGGTGACTCAAAACATCAATTTTAGACTCCCCTGAGTATGAAAAGTGAAACGAAAATCATTTTTGAGAAGAAAAAATTTTTGTATGGGAGGGCCCCTGCTAGAACATTTTTCCCAAGTGCGTCGATTTTGGGTCGCCGACACAAGCTCGGGTCAAAAAAATTTTTTTTTCTCGGTGACTCAAAACATCAATTTTAGACTCCCCTGAGTATGAAAAGTGAAACGAAAATCATTTTTGAGAAGAAAAAATTTTTGTATGGGAGGGCCCCTGCTAGAACATATTTCCCAAGTGCGTCGATTTTGGGTCGCCGACACAAGCTCGGGTCAAAAAAATTTTTTTTTCTCGGTGACTCAAAACATCAATTTTAGACTCCCCTGAGTATGAAAAGTGAAACGAAAATCATTTTTGAGAAGAAAAAATTTTTGTATGGGAGGGCCCCTGCTAGAACATTTTTCCCAAATGAGTCGATTTTTGGGTCGCGACACAAGCTCGGGTCAAAAAAAATTTTTTTTTCATGGTGACTCAAAACATCAATTTTAGACTCCCCTGAGTATGAAAAGTGAAACGAAAATCATTTTTGAGAAGAAAAAAATTTGTATGGGAGGGCCCCTGCTAGAACATTTTTCCCAAGTAAATTCGATTTTACCCGGTGAGTCAAAAAATTTTGAAAAAAATATTTTGCCAAAATCGTGTTCATTGCCTATTATAAGGGACCAGGTCAGCTCACACGCATTTTTGGAGACCATATGGAAAGTGCGTCTGGGATTGCGGAAATTAAGTTTAGAGTGTTAAATGATGGTTTCGCAATCCCGAAAGGCTCAAAATCCACCCTAAGGTTCCCCGGGTGAAATGTGGTTTCCAAGGTGTGAGCACTATCGGTGATAGAGTTGGAATGTGATTTCCAGAGCGCAGGGCGACTGGGCTAGAGCGAAAATCATAGACAAGGGTAAGTATTGGACTGAACGACTCGAAGCAAACGAAAATCATAGACAAGGGTAATGGACTGAACGACTCGAAGCAAACGAAAACCACACACAAGAGTAATGGACTGAACAAATCGAAGCAAACGAAAATCACATACAAGAGTAATGGACTGAACGAATCGAAGCAAACGAAAACCACAGACAAGAGTAATAGAGTGAACGAATCGAAGCAAACGAAAGTCATGGACAAGAGTACTGAAAATCGGACCAAACCTCTCGAAGCACACGAAAACCATGAACACAGGGATAACTGAGAACGAACCTACCTATCAGAGCATGTGAAAGCATGGACAAGAGTACTGAAAATCGGACCAAACCTCTAGAAGCACACGAAAATCATGGACAAGAGTACTCAAAAACACGGACCAAACCTGTCGAAGCACACGAAAACCATGAACACAGGGATAACTGAAAACTGACTGTGAACCTATCAGAGCATGTGAAAGCATGGACAAGAGTACTGAAAATCGGACCAAACCTCAAGAAGCACACGAAAATCATGGACAAGAGTACTCAATAACACGGACCAAACCTGTCGAAGCACACGAAAACCATGAACACAGGGATAACTGAAAACTGACTGTGAACCTATCAGAGCATGTGAAAGCATGGACAAGAGTACTGAAAATCGGACCAAACCTCAAGAAGCACACGAAAATCATGGACAAGAGTACTCAAAAACACGGACCAAACCTATGGAAGCACACGAAAACCATGAACACAGGGATAACTGAGAACGAACCTACCTATCAGAGCATGTGAAAGCATGGACAAGAGTACTGAAAATCGGACCAAACCTCAAGAAGCACACGAAAATCATGGACAAGAGTACTCAAAAACACGGACCAAACCTATGGAAGCACACGAAAACCATGAACACAGGGATAACTGAGAACGAACCTACCTATCAGAGCATGTGAAAGCATGGACAAGAGTACTGAAAATCGGACCAAACCTCAAGAAGCACACGAAAATCATGGACAAGAGTACTCAAAAACACGGACCAAACCTATCGAAGCTCACGAAAACCATGAACACAGGGATAACTGAAAACGAACCGAACCTCTCGTAGCAAACGAAAAACATGGACAAAATTATTCGAAACGAACCGAAGCTCGATGCGAAAAACATGGAAAAGCAAGCCCGTAAGTCGCACTATCAAGCCCATAAGTCGCACTATCAAGCCCATAAGTCGCACTATCAAGCCCGTTAGTCGCACTATCAAGCCCATAGGTCGCACTATCAAGCCCGTTGGTCGCACTATCAAAGCCCGTTAGTCGCACTATCAGGCCCATAAGTCGCACTATCAGGCCCGTAAGTCGCACCAAAAAGCCTGTAAATTGCCCTATCAAGCCCGTTAGTCGCACTATCAGGCCCATAAGTCGCACCAACAAGCCCGTAAATTACCCTATCAAGCCCATAAGTCGCACCAAAAAGCCCGTAAATTGCCCTATCAAGCCCATAAGTCGCACCAAAAAGCCCGTAATTCGCACCAAAAAGCCCGTAAATTGCCCTATCAAGCCCGTTAGTCGCACTATCAGGCCCGTAAGTCGCACCATCAAGCCCGTAAATTGCCCGATAAAGCCCGTAAATTGCCCGATCAAGAGCCAGCGCTGCATTGTCGGTTAATCCCGTCGATCGCGCCGGCTATTTCTCAGAAGGTTGTACGGACACCATACCCGGTGGCAAGTACCGCGAAGTTTATAACGCAACAGAACGTTCGCCAGTCGGACACAAGAATTGGAAAAGCTCGTTGTAGTGTACAGGAATCGAACCGAACCTCCTAGCGAGAATAGGGTCCCGTGAGCAATCGCGCGGACCTATGTGAAATGGTTTAGAGTGTGATGTGATGTGATACACGGTGGAAGCGGTGCATGGTGACATGCATCACTC